>NC_059332.1:131939024-132241955 GCF_018350155.1 Leopardus geoffroyi | reverse complement strand
ACATTTTTGCCTTGTACCTGATCCTAATGGAAAAGCTTCAAGTTGAGAAAGTTTCCCTTTTCCTGTTTTACTGAGAATATTTCATCTATTCTTTTTTTTTTCTTTTGAGCACAGTCGACATTGTATGGCTTAGTGATTTGACAAGTTTATATATACATTATGGTATGTTCACAAGCGTAGCTACCATCTGTCCTGTTACATTGTTATTACAATATTATTTATTGTATTCTTTATGCTGTGGCTTTTATTTCTGTGATTTATTCATTCTACAACTGGAAGCCTGTATCTCCTTCTCCCTGTTACCCATTTGGCCCATTCCCCTGACTCTTATCTATTCCTTCTTGTGTGAGTTTTGGTAGATTGTGTCTTACAAGGAAATGGTCCATTTCACCTAATTTATCAAGTTCTGTGGGCATGGAGTTAATTATAGTATTCTTTTATTAGTCTTTTTAATTTCCATGAGATATGTAATAATGTCCGCTCTTTAATTTATATCAGTAACTTGTGTCCTCTTTCCTTTTTTTCTTAATTAGCCTGTTTAGAGGCTTATCAATTTTACTGATCTTTTCAAAGAACCAGCTTTTTGTTTTGCTGATTTTCCCTATTGATTTGTTGTTTTCAATTTCATTGATTTCTGCTCGCTCTCTCTCTTTTCTTTTGCTTCCTTTGCATTTTGTTTGCTCTTTGCTTTCTAGCTTCCTGAGGTAGGGTTTTAGATCTTTCTTCTTTTCTAATATATCCATTAATTTCTCCCCAAGGACTGTTTTCACTTTATCCCACAAATTTTGATAACTTGTATTTTTATTTTCATTTAGTTTAACATATACTTAATTTTTTTGAGATTTCTTTTTTGACCTGTGTGTTGTTTAGAAGTGTATTGTTTAGCTTCCATGTATTTTGGGTTTTTCCAGTTATCTTTCTGCTACTGGTTTCTATTTTAATTCCATTGTGGTCTGAGAGGAGGCATCGCATAAGTTACTTTTTAAAAAATGTTAAAGGTACATTTTATAACTCAAAATGTGGTCTATCTTGGTAAATGTTCCATGTGAGCTTGAGAAGAATGTGTTCTCTGATGTTATTGGATGAAGTAGCCTATAGATGTCAGTTACATCCAGTTGATTGATGGTGTTGTTGAGTTCAACTAAGTTCTTAATAATTTTCTGCCTACAGGATTTATCCATTTCTGATAGAAAGGTGTTGAAGTCTCCAACTATGATAATGGATTCATCTATTTCTCCTTGAAGTTCTATCAGCTTTTGCTTCACACAGTTTGATGATCTGTTGTTGAGTACATGCACATTAAAGATTATTATGTCTACTTGGAGAATTGACCCTTTCAATATTATATAATATCTGTTTTTATCCTTGCTTTGAGATCTGGTCTCAGTTTGAAATTGATATCGCTGTTCCGGCTTTCCTTTTTACTCTTAGCATGGTATATTTTTCTCCATCCATTTAGTTTTAATCTATATGTATTTATATTTAAAGTGGGTTTCTTTTTTTTTTTTTTTTCAACGTTTATTTATTTTTTTTTGGGACAGAGAGAGACAGAGCATGAACGGGGGAGGGGCAGAGAGAGAGGGAGACACAGAATCGGAAACAGGCTCCAGGCTCTGAGCCATCAGCCCCGAGCCTGACGCGGGGCTCGAACTCACGGACCGCAAGATCGTGACCTGGCTGAAGTCGGACGCTTAACCGACTGCGCCACCCAGGCGCCCCTAAAGTGGGTTTCTTATAGACAACGTATAGTTGGGTCATATTTCTTTTTCTTTTTTTTTTTTTTTTTTGAATGGATGATTCTTTATTTATTACCCTGCAAATGCAATTTACCTCACAAATTCCAGTACAGGAATATTCTTAACAGTGGTTTGAATGTTTGAATATGAAATTGGAGGTATTTCTTTTTACATTACAAGTTTTAAATTAGCGGCTGCAATACCTCTGTTGGAATTTGAAAAACAGTCTTTTGAAACGTTGCTTTCAAATAGTCGGGTCATGTTTCTTGATCCACTCTTACCACTTCTTTTAATTGGTTCATTTCCAAAAATGGCATTTAAAGTGATTATTGGTATGGTTAGGTTAATATCTATCATGTTTGTTACTGTTTTTTATCTGTTGTTCTTGTTCTTATTTTGTCATCAATTCTTTTTATGCCTCTTGTCTTTACACTGAGCATTTGATATGATTCCGTCCACTTACCTGATTTCTCTCCTTTCTTAGCATATCAATATGTATATAGGTATATCATATATACATATTGATATATATGTATATAGGATATCATACTTTTTTTTTTTACTTTTTTAGTGGTTGCCTTGGAGTTTACAATATGCTTTTACAATAAATAACACTTTCAAATAACCCTATACACTTCACAGGTAGCATGAATAACTTACAATAACAAAGTAATCCTAAAATCCAAATTCCTCCACCTTGTCCTTTTATCATTGCTGTCATTGATATGCACACCTTTGGTAGAAGAAAATGGCTAGAGTGGACTTAAACTGAATATTTCCCTTCCCCTGGGTCAGTTAAGCTCTGAAAATATCCCCAGAGCTTAGGCTCTGGTTAACTAGTTTCTCCTGAGAGTAGGCCTTCTTATGAACAGAGCGCATATTTCAAAATTTATTTCCTACGCCCGGCCTTGCCTTGACAGAAGCATGAGCAAATTTTCTCTATTTATTCTGAGACCTGGTTGAGCTCTTGAAAGTAAGTCTTATAGAAAATTATGAAGGTTCCCTTATGACCGGGTCCACTTGGAGTTTTAAACTCTGACTTTACCACCTTGAGCCTCCAGCAATTGGTCAATTACAGTTAAAGTTTCCAAACCCCGGCACTGGTTCTTCGGGTGGTTTTCACTCATGAGTCTCTGCCCTGGTAGATTTCCTTTCTCTATATTTGCCTGTCCCATTTGCCTCTTCAATTTGGGGGGCAGTGACTTGACCTGTGTCTTCATCTCTCTTGTGGATCCCAGAACCGTTGTTGATCTTTCAGTCTGTTTAATTTTTACTGTTTTACTTGTTGTTAAGGTGGAGTGACAACTTCCAAGCTCCTTGTACACAGAGCCAGAAACCAGAAGTCAATATTAAGTTTCATATCGTGCAATATCCAGTCCATCTTCAAATGTCTTCTATCTAAAAAAAAAACCCAATCTTTTAAAAGGTTTATATATTTCTTTCTACTGTAATGACTTAAGCAATATTAAGTTATCATTATCATTAAGTTATCTTAATCTAGATCAATGTCTTCTGCCTTTTTACTTTTCATGACCTTAACTTGTTAAAGAACTAAGTTAATTTAATATAGAATGGCTCACAATCTGGATTGGTGCATTCACTTTTTCATAGTATCACTTAATTTGTACCTCTCTTCCCCCATAATTCCTGAAAACTAATTGAGACTAATACTCAGTTAGATTCAAGTATGTTAGCTGCTTATGCACAAACTAAATGATGTTAAAAGAATATTATTTCAGGAAAATACTTTATGAGTTATTAAAGGTGCATGTCTGATTCTGGCTCTGCTAAATGCAAGTGCCCGGTGTTTGTAAAGTACTCCATGATGCTTCCTTCTTCTGTAGGAAGATGCTTATAACTGAACATAAGCATTTGAAAAATTTTGGCATGATCAGCTAAAAAGCATTCATTCCTGGTCATTTTCACAGGGGACTTTGAAGATCTGAAAGCCCCTTGCCCAATAGATATCAAGTTTGGGTAGTTGAGATGTAGAAAGCAAACTCCCAGAAAATGTCAGAGATAACAAAGCTAAAACTTATTCGCTTATTTATAGCATGGCTGTTCTTTCCCTTAACAAGTCTTAATCCCTTCAATTTTCTAGAGTTTGCTAAGTAAATCAGGTTTTTTGGAAAACATACTCATTTAAAAAGTTATTTATTTATTCACCTAGTCAACTGCTTATTCATTCATTAATAATAATTAAATGCCTGCTTAGTGCAAAACACAATTGTAGGCATTCGGAAAAGGGACAACAAATCTCTATAATTACTTAAATGTTTTCCAGTTCAGTTAAAAGTAGTCAACATTTAATACATGTGTATACAATATACAAAACTGAACAAGGCTTTGTTATAATACAAAAAAGTGTTAGACATATTACCTGCCTTCCTGAGATCTTAGTCTAGTGATAGGGATAGACACATCCACGTCATTCTAGAACAAACTGTGCTATAATAGAGAAACAGACAAGATAGTATTGATATAAAGGAATGACTGAAAGCATTTCTAACTAAAGTCTCTGGGACTTCCATTTCATTAAAACCCTTATTTAGTGGCAATAAAATGCCAGAAGTAACTATGTTGATATGTTCTTTATGCACATGTCTTAAAATGTTGGATTTGGATTGTGTTCAAAATGGCATTCATCACAAAATTATGAGCATTTAAAAAAAAACATTAAGAATACTTTTTTTTTAAAGCATGACAGACTGATGAATAAACCTCTGGTCATTCTTTCTCCTCTTGATATTCAATTTTTATTTAAAGAGGAAAGGTAAAAATAAATAACTCTTCATTTGTATTCTCCAGGACAACTGCTATTTTATGCAAATAACATGTTATCTATGGGTATATGACCATTAACTTTTAGTTTTACTGAAAATGAACTATAGACATTCCTTTCTGTATTTAATTTTTTTTGACAAAAATTATATACTTCTGGTGGGTACAACATATCTTGATAGACATATACATTGTGGAATGAATGATCACCACAATCAAGGTAATTAGCATATCTATCACCTCACATAATTACCTCCTCCCTTTTTTGTAATAAGAACATAAAGATCTACCCTCTTAGCAAATTTCAATTATCCAGTAAAAAGAATGAAACAAATTCAGGAGCTAAAGAATACAGTGAATGAGGGGCAGCTGGGTGGCTCAGTCAGTTAAGCATCCAACTAGAGCTCAGGTTGTGATCTCACAGTTCCGGGGTTCAAGCCCTGCTTTGGGCTCTGTGCTGACAGCTCAGAGACTGAAGCCTGCTTCGGATTCTGTGTCTCCCTCTCTCACTGCCCTTCCCCTGCGCATGCTCTGTCTCTCTCTCTCTCTCTCTCTCTCTCTCTCTCAAATGTAAACAAAACTTTTTTTACAAAAGAATACAACAATAAGATGAAAAATGCAGAGTGCTCTTTGAGCAGAGTGGTTTGTTACTTCTTCACTGCTGCTTTATCATTTAATTCAATGCTCTTGAGAGATAGGTGAAGAGGGTTTCCTATTTATGATCTGTCTGCTTTGTTTTCTGGCTACATGAAGTTCTCCTCCCATTCCCCTTCCCTCTTATTCCAGAGCCATATTCAGTGACAGGTGGCAGGCTGAGTGAGCCTGTGGGAAACAGATACATTTCAGATTGAGGACATTGCTGCAAACCCATTATCTGGGCAAATAATGCAGTGGTTTTATACAGAGGCTTGATCAGGGACTAGTAGATTTTCGAAAGAATGAAGTGAAGGGTACTGAAGAAAAGGAGATAGATTCAAAGTTCCCGACCTCCATTTTTTGTCTAATACAGAACTTTTAAGCCATAGAAGCAGGTTCTGCTGGGCACCCTGACATAATTAGACAGAGAGAGAGACAAGCACGGTTCACAGTATCCCACTTTATTTTCATTAGCTGGCACTACCTGATGCTGAGTTTGAGCAATCACATTTTGGACCTTCTGACTTGGAGCGTGGTGTGATAGAAACAGCTCTAAATATGCCAGAAGGTAAGTGTTTAAGACCTGGTTTAGCCTCTCATTAGCTCTCCAGACATGGGCAAGTCACGTAAAACCTCTGAAGCTCACTTTATTTGAGTGCAAAATGGGGTTTAGAATACATTAAAAGGCTGTTGTGAGAAGGACATGGGATCATGAGAGTAAAAGAAGTCTGAAAGCTATTTAGAAAATTAGGTATTGCAATCTCTCTTCTTGGTAATATGTCCTGAACAACATTTTTTTTCCAAATGAAGGTTTTTATTGTCTGCTTTTGTGTCTAGAAATGTTCACCTACTAGAAGTAAAAAATAGATATAGACACTTCCCTTTAACAGAGTGTAAAGGATGTAAAATGCAGGTGGTGTCGATGAGGCTGAATCAAGGTAATCACAGGTGGAACAACTCATCTAGGAAGCGGCAAAATAGAATCTGGCTGAAGTAGAAGAGCAGACAGAGAAGGAAGCCGAAAGAGGGAGGGAGAAGAGGAGAAGAGAGGGGGAGAGGGAGAGAGAGGAAAGAGGGAGAAGTAAGACTTAGGGTGTTATCGGTAATCTCTAGAGCTAAACCACGGTTTGGTATTATCAGTAATCTCTAGAGCTAAACCACAGTTTCTCAACTTTAGCTGCATGCTGGAATCACCCATGACATTAAAAATACTGTTGCCTGAGTTTCATCCCCAGAAATTCTGACTTAATTGGCCCGGGGTAGATTTTTTTTAAAGTGCTTTGGGGGGCGCCTGGGTGGCGCAGTCGGTTAAGCGTCCGACTTCAGCCAGGTCACGATCTCGCGGTCCGTGAGTTCGAGCCCCGCGTCAGGCTCTGGGCTGATGGCTCAGAGCCTGGAGCCTGTTTCCGATTCTGTGTCTCCCTCTCTCTCTGCCCCTCCCCCGTTCATGCTCTGTCTCTCTCTGTCCCAAAAATAAATAAATGTTGAAAAAAAAAATTAAAAAAAAAAAATAAAAAAAAATAAAAAAATAAAGTGCTTTGGGTGATTCTATTCTGCAGCAAAGCTGAGAACCACTGAACAAAAGCACTGCCTCTCTGACCTGAATGAACATACAAGTCACTTTGAAAATGCAGCCTGGAATAGTGCCTGAGGTTCTAGCTCCTAACAGGCTCCTAACAAGCTTTCTCTAACTTCTGGACAGTTTTAGTGAGGTAATTGAAAAAGTGATAAAATGATGATGATAATGACAGCTAACGTTTAATGAATGTTGCTGGGGAAAGAAAATTTTTCTCTATCCTTTTAAGTTCTTCTGGCTGGTCTAAGAATCAAATTCACCTGAGAGAGATTAACAGAAGGAAATCAAATTTAATGACTAGGTACAGTAATCCACATAAGCATAAAAGATTCCAAAGACAGGCAGAGCAAGAAAAGAGGGTAAGGAGAAAGAGGGTGAGGAGAAAGAGGGTAAAGGTTTGGGGTTTCAGAGGGAATGAAGGCAACTCAAAGGAAGAATGGAAAGAGGCATCCAAATGTTTGCTGGGCCACCCAGAAGCAATGGGCTAAAGAGAGGAATTTTAACAGACTTTGCTAAGTTCCTCTTGTCTACCACCCCTAATTCATATTATAATGTAGTTATCTAAGTGATAGCTCTCTTTGAGGAGCATGTCCTCTATCTAAATTTTTTTTAGGCACTTAAGAGGAAGGTCAAAGTTTCTTCCTGAGTCTTTTGGGCCTTAATTGTTTTCAGCTCAAAATAATCTGCAGGCCAAAGTGACACATCTTGAGGCAACTTGTTCTGAACCCCTAAATATATGCCAGACACTGTGCTGGATATTTCCAGGGTTAACTTGTTAAAATCCTAAGAACAACCTAAAAGGGGTTGGTATTATCATTACCCTGGTTTTACAAATGAGGGAACTGAGGCTTAAAAGGTCAGATATCTTACCTAAGTTTGAAAACCTGGTAAACATATTTGAATTCTGGTAGTCTGCCACTGAGCCTGTGCTCTTAGTGATTCTATTATCCTAATTCTGAAATGATTCCGTAGCCCTATTTTTTAAGTGTTAGGTATACTGCAGGAGAGAAAATCTGAAAGAAAAAAGCAAAAATAGGAAGCATCTGAAATACTGGTGCAGATTTAAATAAGATTAAAACCCACAACCTATCTCATGGCTTTTCACTATGGGAACAGCGAGGAGTGGCATGAGAATTGTTGCAGAGAAATCATTAATACTTTATTCTGGATAAGTCAAGTCATAGACTTTGTCAAGATTAACAGCCATGGACTCAATTTATACTGCTCATTATATCACATGGGCAAATTTAAAAATCCTAAAACCTCGGTCACATCCCAAACCAAATAAATCAGACTATCTGCGAGTAGGGCCCATACATTAGCATTTGGTAAAGCTTCTCAGGGATTCCAAATTGCAGCAAAAGTTGCTGATCACTGGGTTTGGAGTATGAGGTCCTGGGAGGAAATTGATGCCACTAATGATAGAGTCTAAATGTCACATTTCCTGGGCAGCTTATTCTAGCAGCTAGAGGTATTTTCTTTTTTCTCTGAACCTCCCTGGCTGGCTTCTATCTCTACCTCCCTGAGAACACTGACCACATTCTGCCTTTAAGCTACATATTTGTGCCTTTGTTCGGAGAAGTGCCTTACAAAAGGCTTTTCCCTAGACAATGTCCTTGAGAGAAGTCATCGTTAACAAAGGATTCCATGGTCAAAACAGTTGAATTAACATTGTAACTGAACCTAACAAAAGAATTTGTCCACCCCAATGCACAGCAAGCCAATAAAAACTGACACCAAGATTTTGCAGTGAAGAAAAATAGGCACTTTATTGGTGTGGCACCATCCAGGAAAACAGAAAGCCAATACCCCAAAGTCCTGAATTCCCGGAATGCTGGCAAATGAGGGTATTTAAAGACAAAATTTGAGCCAGGGGTCTCTCGAGAAGGTAGACACCATTGCTTGGAGACCCATGAGGTCATGCCACTTCGTCTGATCCTCTGGAGGTCTTTTCTTGAGAGAGACTTGGAATCCGAAAAATATCTTAGTTCATTATGTTAGAAGTTTCATTAAGTACATTTGGTGATTATATCTTCAGGGTAGTGCTGGTTAACTACTTGTAAGCTAGTGAGGTTGCATTCCTACAGGTTCCTTGGCCAGTCCACCATGCCTGGGAGAAATAGGACCTTAGTGTTCATTCTTTCACCTGAAATGACAAAGATGGAAGCCAGATTCAGCACTGTGTATGTGTCACTCTCTTAGGGACTTCCAATGATTACTTCATAAAAGCTCTAAGATGTTCTGTAGTAAGGAAGCATCTTTAACTTTGTTTAGGTGGGAGTTTTCAAAATTATCTGAACGTAAAATACTCTTGACATTCTGTTTTTATACACAAAGTTTGGGGAGAGGAAATTCTAGTTTAGAAAAGAAGGATGGGCTTATAGAGTAAGATCTGGTTATAAATCTAAGAAAAATAATAGCAAACCTCGCAAGTTATTGTGAAGAATTAAAGCAAATGAGATAATAAATAATAAATATAATAAGTAATAATAAATTAAATTTCATCACTTATGTAACATGTCTATTATAGTTCCTGTTACTATGGGCTACTTTCTTTTTTGTCTTTTTAGTCTCAAGAGTATCTAGGACAGGTCTTACCTTTTACACACACACACACACACACACACACACACACACACACAGAAACAAAGTTGTTTTCGTTCTTTCAAAATTGTAAGAAAATCCTACACTTTATAGGTGGATGTCAAGAGCACTAAATGCCACCTAAATTGACATTCTTTTCTGCATTTCCTCTATTATTAATGCTTACAGAGTAAGAAGAAACTATTGAAGACAATCTCCTGTTAAGATTTAGCACTCACTATTGATTGATTGATTGATGATTGGGTATTCACTGGGCAATTATTATGCACAAGACACTCTGGGAGATGAAAACATTGGTAAGACACAGTCACTTAGGGGCTCACTGCAGTGCTATGTCTATATAGAGGGGGAAATATAAAGAATAAAAACCAGTGATTTTGTTGTTGAGGGCACATACAGTTCATCTTCCAGCGCCACCTCTCGATTCCCATCCTGCCTCACTGGGTATTCAGTCTAAACCCAGCTCCTATTGGAGTAGACTAGTTCCAGATGAGGTTGAAAAGCAATGAAGACAGGAAAGTTCTTCATGCCCTTAAAGGTTGCTGTTTAAGGTTATTTAGTGTAACTTTTCTTCCTCAACTTGCTGGCTTCTTATGGGAGTTTCGTAGGCCAGGAGGGGTGAGCTATTAGTTTATTATACAAAATGTGATCTAGGATTATAGGGAGGAGCATTTTTATTTTTTTTTTTTTTTTTTTTTTTTTTTTTTTTTTTTTTTTTACCTAGACTTTTCTACAACTCTCAAGGATTACTTCTTCCTTTTTTTAAATTTGATCCAGTGGTTATACCTATACTCTTAAGGCACTGATTCTCACACCTGGCCACACAGTAGAAGCTCTAGGAGATTAGGACTTCATGTGTTTTCTTTATTTTTAAGCTTTCTAGGTACTTCCACCGTGCAGCCCCAGTTAAGAAACACAACCCTAGAAGGACTCCACTATGTTTTTCACTTTTGTTATATTAACTGCTTTATCTAAAACTTCAGGCTTGGAAAGCCCTGATGATGCTGGTTGTGTGTTTTCAACAAGGAGGGTTTACCAGAAGCACAGTCGAAACTCATGAGATGGTGAGGTTCGTATCCTGACCCCTGATTCCCAGCAGCAAACTACTAAATGTGTAAAATACTGTGCTACCCATTTGTACCATGAAGGTTTTAGGAAAATAAGAAACTCATTATTGCTTTTAGCCAGGTGAGTCAACAAAGCAGCGACTGGCACTTTATTTAAGATCTCTGGAAGAACCTGAAACAACTCTCTGAGCAGTTAGTCAAAGTGGACACTGATACATGGATGAACACCGCTTTCTAACTTTATTTTTGAACATAAAGGGAAGGACAAAGTATTTGGTAAAAAAATTAAATTCACCAATATTTCCAGCTTTATTTCCAAAAATATCTTAAGCGATCTTTTGATTTACAAAACGTGAAAAATACTTTCCTCTCTTTCCTTTAACTCACTCGGCAGTGGGGATAAAGTTCATTTTTAATATTCAGTAGTGGTTTAGGAATCTTTCTAGGCGGTAGCTTAAGGATAATCAGCTTGGAAATATTTTTATTTTATGTTAAATACACAGAGATGGTGTTTCTTAAGCTTTTGATAAATATTTTTGGAGATAAAATTAAAGCCTGTCTCATATTTATGTTGACTATAAAGAAGAGAAATATAGATACTTTTGATTCAAAGTGAAACTGCTTTATACTTTATACATAATGCTCTGCAGTATTATTTTAACATACAGAAGAGCCAAAGAAAATTAAATTTGTCATTCAGTTTTTTCCCCGCCTATGCCAACAGAAATGGTAAACAGCAAGATGATAATCAGGCAAAACTAAATCTTTCATGAGTGCGTATTTTCCCATTAGTGTGGCCTTTATTTTAAGGCAAATACAGAATAGTTGAGTAGAAAAGGGAAGGTGGATAGTGATGTGGAAATTGTTGGCGTTCAGAGCCAATGGCCAAGAAAGAATTCTTGAGACATCTTCCATGCCAAAAGGTGGTTTTATTAAAGCGTGCGGAGGGGCCCTTGGGTGGCTCAGTCGGTTGAGCATCTGACTTAGGCCCAGGTCATGATCTTGAGGTTCACAAGTTCAATCTTGAGGTTCACAAGTTCCAGACCTTGCTTCGGATTCTGTCTCCCTCTCTGTCTGCCCCTCCCAAGCTCGTGCTCTGTCTCTCTCTCTTTCTCAATAAGTAAATTAATGAATTAATCAATTAATTAATTAAAAAAAAAAAAGCACAGGGGGGCAGGACCCATGGGCAGAAAAAGCTGCACTGGGGTTGTGACGGGTGACTCATTATATACTTTCAAGTTGTGAGGGGGTCAGGGATAGCCTAAGTCTCTAAGGAATTTTAGAAACAAGTTTTCAAGGACCTTGAGGGGCCTTGCTATTGTGAGAAAAAGATCATTTACTGTCCAGTAGAACCTCAGTCATGCGACCCTTCATATGTCTGTCAGTGGGCCGTATGCTTGGAGGATGGTTGCCAACATATATTTGGGGACTAGAGATAAACGAAGTTTCCAAAGGAATTTTTATATGTTAATGTGGACTCCCAGGATCCTGGGTGGGAGTGGGGATTGGGCTAAGATTGCCTTTTGCAGTTAGCAAAGTGTCATGATCTAGGCAGCTGAGCTCCTGGAGGGAGGTCACTCTGCCTGTCTCAAGGATTTGTCAATGGGCTGTAAGCTGTCAGGAAATGTGATTTTTTTCTTTTGCCTTTGTTTCCCACATCCAGCAGTATTTAGAGTCTCTGGGGTTTCAGACCTCAGATCTAGAGATTCAGACCTGGGGGTGAAAGAAGCAATGAGGATTAACAGTCTTTCTGAAGCTAGAACAAGCTGAAAGAACAATCATTTGATCAGTATTTTACCACCTCTGGGTGCAAATTCTCTGAAAATCCACCACAGCAGAGAACCTGATCAGAAAAGTGAATATAAATAACGCCATGAATTGCAACCCACTTGTATATTGGAACGGTCACGTCAACTTCCGGGGCTCAGTAGGCACTGCTAATGTGGGTCACTGGTCAGAACTCCTCCGTAAACTTCCATCTTTCTGGGTCTCAGCTCTGCATCTCTGAGCCTCCCTTTTGCTGAAAAGGTTGCAGCCGCTCTCTCCATTAAGGATATGATTTTTACAGTTGAAATAAATCAGATCTAATCAAGTGACAAATGATGTCTATTTCTATAGGAGAAGTGGAATGTATTTCATCAAGTCAGGTAAGCAGCAAAAACTGCTCACTGATAGGGGTCCTCCCTTCTAGAAAAGTGTTTCATTGTATCACTAGGGTTCTGCCGTAATCCTGCGGAGGTATGCATTTCACCCCCTCTGTATCTCATTATGCTTTCGTTATTTAACAAGCGGGTGGTAAGAAGAGAAATTAATTGGCGTTTGACTAAAACTCACAAGAAACTTAGGAAGTTTAATGATGTTTTCAATGATTTAAAAGTGCCTGCCCCCATCACCACTACTTACGGTAAATTAAATATCTTATTACGGAAGGATTAAGGTCATTTTAAGTCACATCTAGATACTTGGGGTGACAGAACCTTCCCTGGAGGCCTGGAGTCGCTCTTTGCCATTAGACTAAATTTTGACAAAAAGATTGGTCACAAAACTGTGCTAAAAGTTTCTGTTACGTGTTAGTGAACATGGCTACATGAAAGCAGATAACGGATTATAGTGAAAAACTGGAAAAAAAAAAAAGAGAAAACATATGAAAAAATCTACACTAGCAAGCACTCTGTCTTCTGGGTGTAGGCAAGGTGGTGAATGTGCCAAAGATACAAGAGAACGTGTCAACTGAAAGAAAATCAGCCTTAAAGTAGGTTAGTAAATGCTTTATTCATCGTCTTACTGAGGACTCTAGCCCGGGAGACAGCCTTTCAGATTGCTCCAAAGCTTGTTAGCTGCAGGAGATTATATTCACAAAACGGGAAAGAGGTATATATGCTCTCAAGCAGCTCTCCAAATAATATGTGTCATAAAGTATAATCTATTACCGTTGTTAAAATTAAGATTTACTGATTGCCACATGGACACGAGAAAGACCCTTAGGTCATCTTACCATGTTATGTTTCTATCACATCTGATGGTTTAAAATATTGTGGGGGCGCCTGGGTGGCTCAGTCGGTTAAGCCTCTGACTTCGGCTCAGGTCATTGTAAGGAACAATCCAAATGACAGCCCTACCTTAGTTTAAAGCTAGGTTCTCTTTTCCGCTTATTATGGATCTTTGATACAATTGTTGAGAAGTCTGTTTTGCTTGCTGTTTACCAAGAGCATTGTGAGACCTTTCCTGGAAGTAACCCGCTGTGTAGTAGAATGGGTTGTAAACCTTCCTAAACGTAGTCTGATATGTAATGAAATGAGTAATTGTACTTAAACCAACTGGCGTCTCTCGCTTCTGTAATCTTGCCTGTTTAACACATTCCTCACCTATCCCCTTCCCTTTTTTTTTTTTTCTTTCTCTCCCCCACCACAAGTAACAGACAAAGGACGCCCAATCAGAAAACCACAAATGTCCTTACTTTAGAATTTACCTATCAGGACCCTCACTCACCTATGCTGTTTGTCCCTGTCTATAAAAACCCTATACCAACTCTGATCGGGGCCTCTGTGTGTCACCGGCAACGAGTGCGCAGAGGTCCAGGTTCGAACCTGCAATAAACGACCCTTGCCGCTTGGCTTTGACTCACGACTCTGGTGGTCTTTTGTGGGAGGTTTTAGAACATCGGGCATTACATTTGGAGGTCCCACCGAGATCTCCCCCGAGCTCACCAGACTTCTGATCAATGGGTCGTATCTGATTCCGATCGGTAAGTAAGCCGGCTCTAACGTTCTTCCTTTTCTCTCTAATCTGTGCTTCTTCTCTGGAGAACCGGTTCTGTCTGGAAGCTGGTGTGACCCTGGCGGACGCGCTATAGGGCACCCAGCCGGGGTCAGTTGGAGACGTCCACTGACATCTGGGGCTCCTTGGCCCATCTGAGGACCAGGTTGGTCCATCTGGGGCTGTTTGGCCCATCTGGGGCTGTTTGGCCCATCTGAGGACCAGGTTGGTCCATCTGGGGCTGTTTGGCCCATCTGGGGCTGTTCGGTCCATCTGGGGCTCCTTGGCCCATCTGGATTCTTTTCTGGGGGCTGCTTACGCCCAACGCGCCTGCGAACTAAATACTTTCATTTTCTTTATGAACCTCCAGAGTGCTAAAAATATCTCTAGGCGTCTAAAAAAGAAGAAAAATCATCTAGGCATGCCAATTATTACCGGTATTTTGATGTGATGTATGTCTGTGTGTCTGTCTGTTGAATGGAATGATTGTTGGGAGTCAGGGGCACGCGCCTGACTTACCCTATGTGTAGTCCCACAGCATAAGCTACGGGATTCGAGTGGGCTCTAACCCGATTTCCGCGGTGATCCTCATACGGCTTAAGGCGGTCAAAATCTTTTTGATCCGAGCAGGGGGTTTATACCTGCCCGCCCATGCTAAGAGGCACCTAAGTTCCCGCGAGGGACGCGGACGGGCGAGTACGCGAGTGCTTCTTATGTGTAGTCCCACAGCATAAGCTACGGGATTCGAGTGGGCTCTAACCCGATTTCCGCGGTGATCCTCATACGGCTTAAGGCGGTCAAAATCTTTTTGATCCGAGCAGGGGGTTTATACCTGCCCGCCCATGCTAAGAGGCACCTAAGTTCCCGCGAGGGACGCGGACGGGCGAGTACGCGAGTGCTTCTTTGTCAGTCTAAAGAGTGCTTCTTTGTCAGTCTAAATGTATTGTCACCCCGGGGCCCTTGTAAATACCGCCGTAACCCTCTCTGTCGGGCTAGCCAAGAAAGTTGGAACCGCTGCGAAAGATTTTTGTTAGTTCTTGTTTTTCTTTCATAGGTCGGATGTTTTATTGGAATTAAGTGTTTTCTCGGCTGATCAGAATTAATTATTCCATCCTTTGTTTCTCTCTCCTCCTTTCTCAGCTCCCTGCGGCTTTCCTTCCTGCCCCCTGGCCAGCAGCGCCCCCCCCCCCTTTTCTCCTCTCCTCTTCCTCAGAATTATAATATGGGCCAAACGCAGAGCACCCCTCTCTCCCTCCTCCTCGCCAATTTCAGGGCCGTAAAAGCTAGAGGACACAGCTTAAGCCTAGACATTCACAAAAGGAAGTTAATTACCTATTGCCGCTCTGAATGGCCCACCTTCGGGGTTAATTGGCCTACAGAGGGAACCTTCTGCCTCCCTGTGGTCCTTAAAGTAAAATCAAAAATTTTCCTACCAGGGAAAGAAGGTCACTCGGATCAGATTCCCTATATTCTGGTGTGGCAAGATTTAGTAGAAAACCCTCCTCCTTGGATGGCCTCTTTCTTAATAGCAGAGTCATGCCAAATCCTAGCGGCTAAACCTATCAGCCCTCCCAAGTCGCCAACTCCAGCTGCACCCCCTGTTCTCCCCGACAGCCAAGATTTGCCTTTTCTCGACCCTCCCCCTTACCAGGTTCCTCCTCGCATTCCGCAAGCTGCCCCTATCCCTGCTGCGCCGGCAGAGCCTCCCGTAGCCCAGCCCATAGGAGAACTGGAGAATAGGGAGGCTCAACCCGCGCCCATGCCTAATGGGGGCGAAGACCAAGGGCCGGCCGGACATACCCGTAGGCGGGCCCCACGTGAGCCAGGACTCCGCCTTCCTGACTCCACCGTAGCTTTACCTTTACGGGAAATAGGGCCTCCCGATGATACGGGGAATCCCCGACTCCAATATTGGCCCTTCTCTACTAGTGACCTATATAACTGGAAAACCCAGAATGCCCGATTTTCTGACAACCCTAAAGATTTAATAAGTCTCTTAGACAGCGTTATGTTTACTCACCAACCCACCTGGGATGATTGTCAGCAGCTCCTCCGAATCCTGTTCACTACCGAGGAGCGAGAAAGAATTCAATTGGAAGCAAGAAAGCTGGTTCCTGGGGATGACGGCCAACCCACTGCTAACCTTGATCTCATTAACGCAGCTTTTCCCTTGACCCGACCCCCACAGGATGGCTGGGACTACAACACGGCAGAAGGTAGGGGACGGCTGCGCATTTATCGCCAGACTCTAATGGCGGGTCTCCGGGCTGCTGCACGCAAGCCCACTAATTTGGCAAAAGTGTATTCAATAATACAAGGTAAGACAGAGAGCCCTGCCGCTTATTTAGAAAGATTAATGGAAACCTTCAGACAGTATACCCCCATGAACCCCGAGGCCCCCGAAAATCAAGCTGCTGTTGTAATGGCCTTTGTAAATCAAGCAGCCACTGATATTAAAAAGAAACTTCAGAAGCTAGAGGACCTGGAGGGAAAACAGATTCAGGACTTACTCCGCATTGCCCAGCGTGTCTATAATAATAGAGAGACTCCAGAGGACAGGCAACTTAAAGCCACCGAGAAAATGACCAAAGTCCTGGCTACTGTTGTCCAAAAGCCCCTGGATAAACACAAGCCCCTAGATAAGGACCAATGCGCCTATTGCAAAGAAAAAGGCCACTGGGCCCGAGAATGCCCTAAAAAGAAAAAGCCACATTATGGTCAAAAACCGTGGCAGCCAAAAACCACACCCGCCCTCTTCACTCAAGATGCAGAATAGGGGGGACGGGGTTCGGATCCCCTCCCCGAACCTAGGGTAACGCTACAAGTGGAGGGGAACCCAGTTCAATTCTTAGTCGACACAGGGGCACAACATTCGGTCTTGATCAGACCCCATGGAAAAATCTCTGAAAAATCTTCCTGGGTCCAAGGGGCTACTGGAATAAGAAAATATCCCTGGACCACCCAGAGAACTGTGGACCTAGGAAATGGAAAGGTCACCCATTCCTTCCTAGTCATCCCTGACAGCCCGTGCCCCTTATTAGGAAGAGACTTACTCACTAAAATGGGGGCCCAGATTCATTTTACGCCAGAGGGCCCCCAAGTGACTGGCCCGCACAACCAACCCATTACCATACTTACTCTAAGATTAGAAGATGAATATCGACTCCATCAGGGGCCACCCTCACAAAGTCAAAACATAGAGCCCTGGCTCCAGCAGTTTCCAGAAGCATGGGCTGAAACCGGGGGTATGGGGTTGGCTAAACATCGCCCAGCTCTATTCATAGAGTTGAAACCGGGGGCAGATCCAGTTCGGGTCCGACAATACCCGATGTCAATGGAGGCCAAAAAGGGCATCACACCACATATCCGTCGCCTCCTAGACTTAGGCATCTTGCGTCCCTGCCATTCAGCCTGGAACACCCCCCTGCTGCCCGTACGAAAACCTAACAGTGCAGACTACCGTCCGGTACAAGACCTGAGAGAAGTTAACCGCCGAGTCATGGACATACACCCAACAGTACCCAACCCCTATACCCTCCTAAGTGCCCTCAGCCCAGAAAAACAATGGTATACGGTCCTTGATTTAAAAGATGCTTTTTTCAGCCTGCCTCTGGCCCCCAAAAGCCAGGAGCTCTTCGCCTTCGAGTGGTTCGACCCTGAGAGAGGCATAAATGGGCAACTCACCTGGACCCGGCTCCCCCAAGGATTTAAAAACTCACCCACCTTGTTCGATGAGGCACTCCACGAGGATCTGGGTGAGTACCGGAATCAAAACCCCGAAGTAACTCTCTTACAGTACGTTGACGATCTTTTAATCGCCGCTGAGACTGCCGAAGCTTGCTTGCAAGGCACCAAAAATCTCCTCCGGACACTTGGTGCCCTGGGGTACCGGGCTTCAGCAAAGAAAGCCCAAATTTGCAGATCCGAGGTAACCTACTTGGGGTATCTGTTAAGGGAAGGCCAACGATGGCTCACTGATGCACGGAAGGAAACCGTTCTCCGCATCCCCCGACCCACGACCCGAAGGCAGGTAAGAGAGTTCCTGGGATCAGCCGGGTTCTGCCGCTTGTGGATACCTCGGTTCGCCGAGATGGCTAAGCCTCTTTACTTGGTCACCCGAGAACGGGCGCCCTTTGAGTGGACAGAGGAAACTGAGCAGGCTTTCCAGCAAATTAAACTCGCCCTGCTGTCGGCACCAGCCTTAGGGCTCCCCGATGTCTCCAAACCTTTTCATCTCTTCGTAGATGAAAATAAAGGGGTAGCCAAAGCAGTGCTGACGCAACTCCTTGGCCCATGGCCCAGGCCTGTTGCCTATCTTTCAAAAAGACTGGACCCAGTAGCGGCTGGCTGGCCTCCTTGCCTCCGTATGATAGCTGCTACAGCTCTAATGGTAAAGGATGCTGATAAGTTAACTATGGGACAAGAGTTACATATCACAACCCCTCATGCCATCGAGGGAGTCCTCAAACAACCTCCTGACCGATGGATTAGCAATGCCCGACTGGTTCACTACCAGGGACTCTTATTAAATCCCCTCAGAATCATTTATGCTCCCACCAGAACACTAAACCCTGCCTCCCTGTTACCAGACCCGGACTTAGATACCCCTCTCCATGACTGCGCTGAGATATTGGCACAGGTTCATGGAGTTCGGGAAGATTTACAGGATCATCCACTGCCAGACGCCGAAGTTACCTGGTTCACTGACGGCAGCAGCTTTATACATCAAGGTCAAAGGTACGCGGGGGCAGCAGTCACAACTGAAACTGAGACTGTTTGGGCAGAGCCTTTGCCAGCTGGCACCTCTGCCCAACGGGCTGAACTTGTGGCCTTAACCAAGGCACTGACTTTGGGAAAAGACAAGAGACTAAACGTGTACACCGATAGCAGATATGCTTTTGCTACGGCCCACATACATGGAGGTATATACAGAGAGAGGGGACTGTTAACTGCAGAAGGGAAAACCATCAAAAACAAAGAAGAAATATTGGCTCTTTTAAAGGCACTCTGGCTGCCTAAACGACTAGCCATCATACATTGCCCAGGCCACCAAAAACCGATCACACCGGTGGCCAGAGGAAATAATCTGGCTGACCAGGTGGCCCGAGAGGTGGCCTTACAGGTGGACTGTGCTTTAATGACCACCCTACCAGACCCCGGTCCAGCTAGTTTACCAGAAAGTCCCACCTACACTAAAAAAGACCTAGACTGGATCCAAAAATTGCCTATGACTCAGTGCCTTAACGGATGGTGGAGAGCAGCAGACTGTAGCATAATCCTCCCAGAGGAAATGGGAAATAAAGTTTTATCCAAGATGCACCGAGCCACTCATATGGGCACGAGAAAAATGCAAGACTTAATAAGACATGCTAGGATCACCATCAAAGACTCTAGGACAAAAATCGAACAGATAGTTACTAGCTGTAAATCTTGCCAACTAACTAACGCCACCAACCACGGGAAAAACCCTGGCTCAAGAACTCGCGGAACCAGGCCGGGAGCCTATTGGGAAGTAGACTTCACCGAGGTAAAGCCTGGAAAATATGGATACAAATATCTGCTAGTGTTTATAGATACCTTTTCAGGATGGACAGAGGCCTTCCCCACCAAGCATGAGACTGCACAGATAGTAGCAAAGAAAATGTTGGAAGACATCATGCCCAGGTACGGATTCCCTACCCTAATAGGATCAGACAATGGACCAGCATTCATTTCAAAGGTAATACAAGGGATAGCGCAGTTTATTGGGGCCGATTGGAAACTACATTGTGCATATAGACCCCAAAGTTCAGGACAGGTAGAAAGAATGAATAGAACCCTAAAAGAGACCCTAACCAAATTGACCATGGAGACTGGCGCTAACTGGGTAGTCTTACTCCCCTACGCTCTGTTCAGGGTGCGGAATTCCCCTTACAAACTTGGATTAACCCCCTTTGAAATCATGTATGGAGTGCCCCCCCCTATAATTCCCAACCTACAGTCTAATGTGTTAACTGAATTTGATGATCATGAACTTCTTATTTCCCTGAGGGAACTACAGCACACCCACCAGGAAGTTTGGCCCAGATTGAGAGCCATTTATGAGAACGGGCCCCCTCCTGAGCCGCATCACTACCGACCCGGAGATTGGGTATATGTGCGGAGACACCAGCAAGAGACCCTCCAACCACGGTGGAAGGGACCCTACATTGTGATCCTAACCACACCCACTGCTCTCAAAGTCGACGGGATTGCTACCTGGATCCATTACACCCACGCCCGATCAGCTGATACCTTTGCGGTTCAAAAAGACTTCGTGCCGGAAGCCAACACCGCCTGGACAGTTGACCAGAGTAAGACCCATCCTTTAAAATTGGCTCTGCGTCGAAAACCTGACCCCGAAAACCGGCTGAGACCAAAGGCCTGGGTGTCCCATACCAAGACTGTTGCTGCAGCTCCGGACCCACAATGATCGGAGGAACACTCATTAGCGTGCTCCTACTCACCTCCTACGGACTGATAAGTATTGCGAGCAACCCCCATATACCCTATACTTTAACTTGGGAGATTTCTAACCTAGAAACTCAGGAAGTCTATAATACTACCACAATAGACGATACTCCCCTAAATGCCTGGTGGCCTGATCTATATTTTAACCTAGAGGACGTAGCCATAACTATGGGGGTACTTCCCCCCAACGGAAGCCGCCAGCGTCCTAATCCGTCATGGACCGGAACCCCAGAAAATGAAAAAAAGCGCATAAGATCTGGTGGGTTTTATGCATGTCCCGGGTTCAGAACAGGAGCAATGAAAAAAACCTGTGGAGGAGTCGAATCCCTCTACTGTAAGGCTTGGAGCTGTGTCACTATCAATGATGGAAGCTGGAAATGGGAGGTAAAACCCCATTATATTGACATGAAATTTGCCAGCCCCTGTCCCAAGCAGATCCGCGCCTGTAACCTTATTCGTATCAAATTCCTAGAGGACGGAAAAAAGGAGACGAGATGGATTACGGGGCTAAATTGGGGAATTCACCTGTATCGGGGACCGCCTTACTTTGCAACTGTTATTCAGATAAAACTAAAGGTACAACCCAAGGTTCCACCAGTGTTAGTAGGACCGAATCCAGTAATAGGGGCCACCAGTGAGCCTACTACTACTCCAGGGCCCACTAGTAAGCCTACTGACACCACGGGCATGGGTACTAGTTCTTCGACCACTCAGGTGACCCCGAAAAAACCCCAAAAAATTCAAATCCCATTCAAAGATGACCCCTTATGGGTAATGATAAATACTACTTATAAGGCCTTAAACCATACTAAACCCAATGAAACAGAAGCTTGTTGGCTGTGCTATTCCACAAAACCTCCATTTTACGAGTCAGTAGCAATAACAGGGAATTATAGCACTGCAAACAACTCAGACGCTTGCAGTTGGGGACAGAGAAGACCCGGCCTCACACTACCAGTGCTTACGGGAAATGGGACATGTATAGGAACAGTGCCAACAAAATATAGCCACTTATGCATAAGTAACAGGAATATATTCAATACTTCAGAGAACTGGATTATTCCACCAAATAACTCATGGTGGCTTTGTTCTCATGCGGGATTAACCCCTTGCCTCTATAAGGACATGTTCAATCAGTCGGAATTCTGTGTAATGGTAATTGTGTTCCCAAAAATCATATACCACACAGCTGAGTATGTAGACCAGATGTGGATAGCACCCAAAAGAGTGACTAAAAGAGAACTCATTACTGCAGGGGCTCTAACTCTGGCCACCATATTTGGACTCGGGGCCATCGGAACCGGGACAGGGATCTCGGCCTTAACTATACAAAACAAGGGATTTAGTATACTTAGAGAAGCGGTTGACAAAGATATAGAAAGAATAGAAACTGCCATCACTTCGCTTGAAAAGTCCCTAACCTCCCTCTCGGAAGTAGTTTTACAAAACAGGAGAGGATTAGACCTGCTGTTCCTACAGCAAGGCGGTCTCTGTGCAGCACTAGGAGAAGAATGTTGTTTCTATGCTGACCACACAGGAATAGTAAGAGATTCTATGGCCAAGGTCCGAGAAGGGCTAAATAAACGGAAAAAGGAAAGAGAACAAGAGGCTGGATGGTTTGAATCCTGGTTCAGTGCGTCCCCATGGTTAACTACCCTGCTCTCCGCCTTACTCGGGCCTCTGGCCATCCTACTGCTCGCTCTCACATTCGGCCCCTGTATCATAAACAGAATTATTAATTTTGTCCAAGACAGGTTCAATGCTGTACAATTAATGGTCTTACGAACTCAGTACCAACCGCTCGAAACATTACAAATAGAAAACTGAAGATCCAAGATTGGCTCTTTAGGCACAAGAAAAAGGGGGGAATGTAAGGAACAATCCAAATGACAGCCCTACCTTAGTTTAAAGCTAGGTTCTCTTTTCCGCTTATTATGGATCTTTGATACAATTGTTGAGAAGTCTGTTTTGCTTGCTGTTTACCAAGAGCATTGTGAGACCTTTCCTGGAAGTAACCCGCTGTGTAGTAGAATGGGTTGTAAACCTTCCTAAACGTAGTCTGATATGTAATGAAATGAGTAATTGTACTTAAACCAACTGGCGTCTCTCGCTTCTGTAATCTTGCCTGTTTAACACATTCCTCACCTATCCCCTTCCCTTTTTTTTTTTTTCTTTCTCTCCCCCACCACAAGTAACAGACAAAGGACGCCCAATCAGAAAACCACAAATGTCCTTACTTTAGAATTTACCTATCAGGACCCTCACTCACCTATGCTGTTTGTCCCTGTCTATAAAAACCCTATACCAACTCTGATCGGGGCCTCTGTGTGTCACCGGCAACGAGTGCGCAGAGGTCCAGGTTCGAACCTGCAATAAACGACCCTTGCCGCTTGGCTTTGACTCACGACTCTGGTGGTCTTTTGTGGGAGGTTTTAGAACATCGGGCATTACAGTCATGATCTCCTGGTTCACGAGTTCGGGCCCCACATCAGGCTCTGTGCCGACAGCTCAGAGCCTGGAGTCTGCTTCAGATTCTGTGTCGCCCTCTCTCTCTGCCCCTCCCCTGCTCATGCTCTGTCTCTCTCTGCCTCTCAAAAATAAACATTAAAAAAATTTTTTTTAATAATTCAAAGAAAATATTGCTTGTGTTAGGGGGCAGAATTCCTGTTCCCTTTAAGGGTCCTTCTAGCTGGACTAGGAATCAAATTGGCATGACACAGATTAACAGTGTATATATGGAGAATCTACATAGACATGGAAATTCCAAAGACAGTCGGGCAAAACGAAGTATATATGTCATTCTGTAGCAAGGAGAAGGGGGCAGCAGTCTGGGACTTTAGAGGAAAGGAGTGTGCTTCTTCACAGGGCAGTAAGAAGAAACAAAGCTGTTTGGTAATTAGAAGTTTGCCCTGCCAGACAGATGGGTCCCTCATATAAAATTTATCTCTGGAAATACCCATTATTCTGGGGAAGACCTTTAATTTAGATTCTTCTGTGTAATTAAAGGACAGGCAAACATTTCTCTTAATGAAGCCTGCAGGTTCTCGATTGTCCAGCCCAAAATAATCTTCACGCCAGAATGGGCCACTTGGGGGCGACCTGCCCTCTGACCCTACACTTGCAAGCCTCTGGTTAACCGGTTTTCTGGTTCTTCCTGGTTTTGATTCCTCCTTGAGGTCACCTGAGATGGTCACAGAAGATTGACATTAGTTGGCTACTCAGTTTTAGTAGAGGTTTGGATGGTTTAGTGTCAGTAATGTAAGCTTTGGATTCTGATGATCCTTTGAATTCTGTCATACTTATGAGCTGTGTGACCCGAGGCAAGCTACTTGTCCATCCAAGCCCCAGTTTTCTTATCTATAGATTGTGGGTAATAACTGTGGCAGCGACAATGAAACATGTTCACCATTTGCACCTTTAGGAATTATCATTTCCCAGCCTCCCTTGCAGTTAGATTTCAGGGGTCACACGACTGACCATTCACTTTTCAGTCTGACTCCTACAAACATCCTACCCAAATCTCCAGCTCATACATTTCCCTTACTGCAGTCACTTGGAGACCGCACGTTCCGTGGGGGGCTTGCTACAGGGATGAAAGAGAGTGGCCTAACCTGAATGTGATTTCACATGAGCATGAAATAAATGTTATTTTATAAGACACTGAGATTGAAGACATCTGGGAACAATACTAGGGGAAAATGGAATGTAGGTTGGATTTGTTAAACTGCCTGTAGACCACTATTGATCAGTATGGTGGAATTTTAGATATGTGTTATATAGGATAATTGTAGTGAAAAAAGAGAATACTTACACAATCATTTAAGTGTAATAAATTACTGGAGTGCTTGGGTGGCTCGGTTAAGTGTCCGACTCTTGATTTCATCTTAGGTCATGATCTCATGGTTCATGAGATCAAACCCCTGTCTGTGCTGACAGCACAAAGCCTGCTTGGGATTCTCTCTGACCTCTCTCCTCCTCCCACCTGCGTGCCTATGTGCATTCTCTCTCTCTCTCTCTCTCTCTCTCTCAAAAATAAATAAACATTGAAAAAATAAAAAAAAATAAATGTAACAAATTACTATTGATAGGAGTCACAGGATGTATTGCCCGAATATGCTGTTTTATTAACTCACTGACATTGAATAGAGTTGTTTTGTAGAGTTGCAGTCCCTGAAGTGGAACAGGTGTCCTTAAGACCAGACACACTGGAGTCAAAGAACAAAAGATAACATCTCAAGAACATGATCTCATTCTCCCCCAATCACTGAATGCCACGCCACCCAGACCCTAATTTTTGCCTTTAAAAACCCTCACTTGTAAGTCACCAGGCAGTTTGAGATTTTGAGCATTAGCTTCCTGTTCTCCTGGATGGCACCACATGAATAAATAGCCTATATTTCTTCATTGCCAAACTCAGTATGCATGGGGCACACAGACTCTGGTTTGGTTACAAGATTGTAGTCCTCTCTCCTATTCTCCCTTTCTCCTCTTTTTTCTCCTTCTTCCCTCCCCTCTTCTCCCCTTACCTCTCCTGCTTCCCTCCTTCCCTCCCCCTTTCCTCCTCCCTTCCTTCCTCCCTCCCTCCCTTCCTCCCTCCCTCCCTTCCTCCCTTCCTCTCTTTCTCCCTCCCTTCCTTCCTTCCTTCCTTCCTTCCTTCCTTCCTTCCTTCCCTCCTCCTTTCCTTCTTTCCTGATACTAAACACAACCTAGCATATCCTGATTAATGCAAACTTCACACCTCCTTCGCACAGTTGTAAGGATTAAACATCAAGGATACTGGGGGCATAGAGACATATAATAAGTCTAATACATTTATTATTATTTTGTATCACCCAAACTCATTGTATTAGGGATAAAAATGTCGGGGCTTAAAGGAGTTAAGTGATTTACCACAACCACCTAATTTTGAATATAGCTAAAAATTTCCAATTTAGGGTTCTTTAAGATATATTGCAATTTGCACTGAAATCAGAGGTTCGCTTCAGTGAAAGAGACATTTAGATACATTGGATCTGTTGAGTGTGAGGTTAGTCTATTCAAATGACAACTGATGGGGTGCTTGGGTGGTTCAGTCAGTTGAGTGTCTGAACTCTCAGTTTTAGTTCAGGTCATGATCACAGGGTCCTGGGGTCAGGCCCAGCACTGGGCTCCCCACTGAGCACAGAGCCAGCTAAGGATTCTCTCTCCTCCTCTCCCTCAGCCCCTCCCCCATTTGGTCTCTCTCTCAAATAAAATTTTTAAAAATAATAAAAATGACAACTGAGTTTATTTCAAGAAAGTAGCCAACATGTTAAAATTTTAGTGATAACCAATGTTGATCTCAAGTTTGTAATTGTTGGGAGGTACTTGTTAGTAATTTAGCTGACTAACTCTATATCCACTTATGAAAGTTTTCACATTTTTGAGGAGAGGAGTCGTTCTTTCTCTAATTTTGTTTTTAACTTTAAATTTCTTTCAGTGAACATTCTGGAAGTAGTAATGACCTACTTTAAAAAAAAAAAAGTGGCCTTTTAAGAGAAATTCCCAGGAAACATGTTACTTTAGAATGGCATATTAATTAATATGTGTGTTAATTAATAAATATGTAGGGGAGCAAATTTTGCCACCCCCAGAAATCCCCGTTTGGTATATTGGTTATTTTAGGCTGGTTATTTTTTTTTTTTCAACGTTTATTTATTTTTGGGACAGAGAGAGACAGAGCATGAACGGGGGAGGGACAGAGAGAGAGGGAGACACAGAATCGGAAACAGGCTCCAGGCTCTGAGCCATCAGCCCAGAGCCCGACGCGGGGCTCGAACTCACGGACCACGAGATCGTGACCTGGCTGAAGTCGGACGCTTAACCGACTGCGCCACCCAGGCGCCCCATAGGCTGGTTATTTTTAAGAAACTTCAAATGTAGGTGAAGCTCTGAAATCCAAGTAAAAGTTATCCTTTTGTAAAGATAAATTTACATACATAAGGGAAATCTCCATTTGTAAGCCTGTCTGCTTTGCTGTACAAGGAAGAGGGGGGAATAATTCTAACTCTCTAGAAAGACTTAACAATGGAAAAGACAACTACTTAAGTCTGCATAACAACCTTACGGTTGTTTACTGTGCTTTTCCTCAACACCTCCCATAACTGACTCCCCACACCCAATATCTGCTTTTGTCTTTGGCTGAGGCTGGTATTTAAGGTGATGTCTGGCCATTTGGGGAATTACTCAGTTTTTCTGGGTCTCCCTCTCCGCCATGCAGGAGGTATGCATGTTATTGAACTTTTGTTTGATTTTCTCCTGTTAATCTGTCCCGTGTCAATTTGATTCTTAGACCGGCTAGAAACACTTCTAAGGGTAGAGAAGAAATTTTCCTCCCCAACACTCTTACAAATGGAGATTTCCCAAATGTAAATATTTCTTACAAAAGGGTAACTTCTACTTGCATTTCAGAGTTTCTCCTGTGTTTGTAGTTCCTTAAAAATAGTCAGCTTGAAATAATCACCATGCCAAGAGGCATATCTTGGGGTGGCAATATTTGCTGTCTTACAAATACAGTAATGACTATAAATATTTTTTTACTTCAAGTATTTTTCAAGTGTTTTTATAAATTACTACAATTAAACAATGATTTTGAGTTAGAATTTTTTTTTTCCTGTTGGTAGCTTTTCATTGTGAGTCAATATGGGGTGATGATTCTGCTTGTGGATTTGGCTTCTGTAACAATGGATTCTCTCCATAGAGAATGCCCGTTGGGAGACATTCATACCCAGCTCCCAACTAGTGATTTTGTAATGGAATAATCGTGAGTCTGCTCCTTGGTAAGTTACAAGTAAATTACTCGAGCATTATCATAAAGAAACTTTATTAGTAGCAAGTAAGGAGATGACAGAGAATAACTTCCAAAGCATGACTCCCTGAGCAGGGATGAGTGTTTTTGTGTTTTTCTTTTTTTTTAAAGTTTTTTGTTTTTTTTTTTAACATTTATTTATTTTTGAGAGAGAGAGCGCCAAGCGGAGGAGGGGCAGAGAGAGAGACAGAGAGAGACAGAATCTGATGAAGGCTCCAGACTCTGAGCTGTCAGCACAGAGCCCGAGGCGGGGGATCGAATTCACTAACCACAAGATCATGACCTGAGCAGAAGTCAGACCCTCAATGACTGCTTCCCCGGGTGCCCCTGGGTTCTTTTTATTTAGAGTGAGAATGAATATTCAGAAAGAGTAGCTTTGTCATTACATGTAAAAGTGGGCATAAAGTTGTACAGCCTTGCTGAGGAAATACGCCTACGTATGTAGTCTATGTATATTAATGAAGTTGTACTCATCTTTCAGGTGGAGACTTTCACATTATAATGGAACAGAAGTAACTGTTGGACAAGGGGAAGGTAGTATGGGCATGATCTGAGAGCCAGAGTTCACCTAAACTGGTTGGGGTCTTGGGCTCACTACTCGGGTAAGGAAAGCAAGGCCTTGCTTACTTTTGATATAGCACAGGGAGTTTTACCACTGATTTATTGTCTCCAATGTGGTTAAGCTATTTCCTGGCCTCAGAGACTGTTAGTTTTTGCATTCCCTTTGTTCCCTTAAAACCCTTGACCGCTAAGGTTTTTGCATTTCTTTGTAATTCTGATACCTTTTGGATATGCATACATCAAGGAAGTAGGGCATAGATCAAAGAAAATAGCTGGGGGCCTAAAACTGACTTCTCTTGTGGCAGGAAAGCTTTGTCTGGGGACCCCTAACTCTTTCTGCCTACAATTCTATTATTTTGCTACTCAGACTAAGTATGCTAGTTTGTATAAAGAGTTTATAGAACGGTTTTCAGGGTCCTATTGTTGCAGGATTTTTTTTACCGCCATATCCAAGGTTTGTTGTCTCCATGCTTTGAAGAATGCAGAGGTGAACACAAAATAAAATGAGCCGCAGGTCAAAGTTTATTAGAGGAGAAGATCAGTAAGAAAGAAAAGTATGAAAGCTGTCTTTACAGAGAGGGGGCATTCAAAAGTAAATGGCCAGGACTGTAGGCTAGGAGCTTTGTTTTATAGAGTTTTGGTAGGCTTCCTTCCCTCCCCCTTGTTCCTTCTCAGGTTCCACTGTCACTGGCTAGGTACCTCTAAATGTGTAGTCATTCCTTTTTTGATTGGCTCATTTTTATCATATGAGGGATGGTTTATGGCCATACTCTTCCTATGGGTCCTACATCTTATGGCCGACTAGTAATTTTTAGTCAGGTCTCTGTTGGTCAAATTTCTGAGGAAAACCTGAGGGGAGTAGGCAGTGTCTGTTGCATTCTTAAGAGGAACTTTATGCTTGAGGGAGTTTGCTCCAGGTCAGACATTCCCAGAAGAAATGTTTTAAAATCTGTGTTTTTCCTCCACCCAGGTTCTTTTAAGCCCCGGACTCTTCTTTTCTGCCTACTGAATCCTGTCTTTCCCTATCATACTATTTTGAAAATAGCATCAGCGTAATTTTCCGCTCAGTGTGGTGGCTCAGAGTATGGGCTTTGGAGCCCAGGGAATGTAGTACATATAGCTTTACATCCCACTAACTTTGTGATCTGAGGCAAGTTACTTGATTTTTTTGAACCTCAGTTTTCTCATCTGTAATATGAGAAGAAACCCTACCTCAAAGGATGTTACAAAGTTAAATGTGGCATGAAATATAAAATTCAGGGAATAAATACTAATTATTACCAAATAACTATTAACATAATCTTAGAAACCAGCCTGAAGAAATATACAGAGAGTAAATCTTTGGTGTGGAGTAATTCCTCATCCTATTTATAGGATTTGAAAAATTTTAAACAATCTGAGTGTGATTAAAGACAATTACAAGATATCCATACAACGAAGTTTATGGAGTATTTTTGTTAATATCAGTAAGAAATGCTTTGAATGCTTTTAGCATGTGAATATTCAGTAGGTCATTTTAATGATTTATGTATCTGGGTGGCTCGGTTGATAAGGCGCAATTTGGCTCACTTCATGATCTCCCGGTTAGAGAGTTCAAGCCCCGAGTCAGGCTCTGTGCTGACAGCTCAGAGCCTGGAGCCTGCTTCAGATTCTGTATCTCCCTCGCTCTCTGCCCCTCCCCCACTCATACTCTGTCTCTCTTTCTCTCTGTCTCTCAAAAATAAATGAACATTAAAAATTTTTAAAAAAAGAAACATTAAAAAAATTATTTGCCCTAATCCCCCACAGAGCACACAAACACAGTGTTCTGTTGAGTCTTGGAAGTGAAAACATTGCCTTTCATATAATTTGCCTGCACCTCTGCCTTCCTGTTTCAGCTGCTGCTTTGCGATCTGTTTTGGCTGTGGCTTGCAGGCATTTTTCCTTATGAATGATTCTTGCATCTCTCCATAGCCATCCCTCTGCATCTATTCCTGGCTTGAACTGTCAGCGTGGTGGCACTGATCCACTGTTGACCTCTAACATCCTCTGAGGCTCTCGCCCTTGCTGTGCTTTGAGCCCAGTATCCCTTGCTACTGATCTCAGCTATTGATACCATCTGCACCCTTCACTAGGTTGGCCTGCTGCTCAGCTATACCAAAACGGGTATGACTGTTTTGTATCTGACAGTGTTTATCTTTCCTACTGACCTACAGGGAGATCCCTGCCCCTTCTTGTGGCTTCTTCTAAATTTTACATGTGGGGGTGGGGGAGTGGGAGTTGGGAAACTTGTTAGATCCCTAGAAATCCACTCTTGCCATTGAGCCACACAGCCTCTCCATCACTGAGTACATGAGGTTGTCAGGGGCTTAATCACTACCTGTCTGCCCAAGCCCTGTTGGTGATTCTTGCTCAGATTCCATTCTCTTTTCTCATGACTTTGTTTTCCCTTTCAGGTCATTTCCTGCCAACCTGGCTTGCACAGGACCATCCCATCTATCAGCTATGCTGCTATATGTTTGAAACTGCTGCATGTTTGAACTTCTCAGTCGAGAACACAGAATGAATTATTCCTCAAAGCGTTCCTGGATCCTGATTCCATGGAGATAGGGAACTTTGCTCCAAGAGCAAGTGATCAACTCTGATCAAGTGGAAATCCTTGCTTAGGTCATAATGCAAAATTTAAAAAGCAGGAAAATATTATAAATAAAAGATGACCTACAGGGCGCCTGGGTGGCGCAGTCGGTTAAGCGTCCGACTTCAGCCAGGTCACGATCTCGCGGTCCGTGAGTTCGAGCCCCACATCGGGCTCTGGGCTGATGGCTCAGAGCCTGGAGCCTGTTTCCGATTCTGTGTCTCCCTCTCTCTCTGCCTCTCCCCCGTTCATGCTCTGTCTCTCTCTGTCCCAAAAATAAATAAACGTTGAAAAAAAAAAATTAAAAAAAATTTTAAAAAAAAATAAAAGATGACCTAATTCTGTTAAAACCAAACTTACTGGCATGAGAATCACTACAAGAAAAAATCAAAATGTCTGTAATGTCAATATTTGGATGACATGACTATAGATTTGTTTTCAAATCTCTAAATTTCTACTACAAATTTCATGGTTTTTTAATTGAAAAATGACACAATTTAAGAAATTGTTGCGAAGAAATAATCCAGAGGCTAACGTCAAATTTATTTAAAGGACAGCTGAACTTTAATTTTCTTTTGTGGGGCACCTGGGCAGCTCAGTTGGTTAAGGGTCTGACTCTCGATTTTGGCTCAAGTCATGATCTCATGGCTCCTGAGTTTCAGCCCCATGTCGGCTCTGTCAGCACAAAGCCTGCTTGGAATTCTCTCTCCCCCTCTCTCTCTCTGCCCCTCCCTCTTTTCTCTCCCTCAAAAATAAATAAATAAATTTTAAAAAAATAAATAAAATCATCTTTAAAAAGTACAGTCTAAAATCAATCAATCAATCAATCAATCAATAATATTCTTTTGTGATTTTACCTTGCTAAAAGAAACAGGAATTTATTTGGCTGAGTCTAGAAGCACTCGTTCTCACTTCAAGCCCTTTAAGACAGCTTTACCTTGCCTTCTACAGCTCTTTGTTTTCTTATCTTTATCTGTACTGATATTTGTGCCTGTGTGTATGTATATCTCTATCTATCAATCTATCTATTATTCCCATATTCCCATCTATAGCAGATACTGCTAGTGCCCTGCCCCCTCTCGATATTCACCTTCCCCACACAGGCCAACTCTCAGGTTTCCAACTGCCAACATCTGTAATTCTTTGCCTGAAGGCTTCCTTTGGAGACAGGAGCCTGCATAGGAGACACATTGGTAGTTACTGGAATTAGCAGGCACCTTCCTCCCCAGTAGCCCCCAACCATGACAGGAACTGATAATTGAATGCTCCCAACATCCTTGTCCCATGGGGGTGAGGGACAGTATGAGGCATGCTCTCCACTGTCTCCCAGAGTCTCTGGCAGGACTGAGTCCCACAGTGGTAATCTGCCTGGTAACACACCCTTTATTGGCTGCATATCATTTGCTGCTTTGCCTCCCCACTTTCCTATTGGTGCTTCCAAGGATCACTTCCCCAATATACAACTTTCACTCAAATCGTTCTCTCAGGGTCTGTTTCTGGGTAAATCTATCCTAATAAGATACTCACATTCATATCCATTTCCTGTAGTTCATAAGAAAATGGCTTATGGGTTATAGCTGCCTCTGAGCTAAGCCTGAGCTCAAAATGTGGCAAGATGCTGACAAAAGTAGCAGAATCTTAGGCAGCAATACTGGAACAATGGTTAAAGTGAATCAAAGTATTAGTGCAGTACTATGTCTAGTTCTGGACGCAACCTTTTTTTAAAGGATACGCAACAATTGGAAATATCACCATGGCCTGATTAGGAGTTTAGGAACCTAATAATAAAGATAACAGTTAAAGGAAGTGAAGCTTTTTGGCTTGGAGAATAAACTACTAACTAATGGCATAATCACTATTCAATGGTTGAAAGGGTGTCATGGACGCAGTGCACTAAATTTATTCAATGTCTTCCAGGGGCGGAACTCTGGGCAAAAGTAAAAGAAAAGCAAAATTTGGGTCCAGGGAAACAAAACCTTTTCTACAATCATTAGAGTTTTCCCTTTTCGAATGCAAGATCCTAGTCCCCGGAAATACTTCAGCAGAGGGCAAAACTCACCCGAATCCATCCCATTCCTTAAAATAAACCCAGGCCACACATGTATGCCTCCTTAGTCCCACTGAGAGTGCATTTCTGTCACCAGCAGTTTGGTTGTTTGAATGCCATCAGACTATCAGCCTTCCACACGCCTTGCTGCTTCTACCCCCTTGTTTTCCTGGTCCTCCAATACGTTCATCCCGGATTTGTGTCTTAGTTCCGTTCTCTGGCTAGCTTCCTGGGTTAACGTCACTCACCTAGTGTGTGGGGCTATCTGCTCTCTTTTTCTACAAGTGCAGGTAGTAGGCCTTGTACCCCAGCCCCTCCCTCCACCTATCCCACCCTCGCCAGAAGTGACTCCTCACCTGCCTCTGACACAGCAAGAGGAACAGGACACAGAGAAATAGAGTTGAAAATGGGGTGATAGCTTATTTTAAATGACTTCTAAATTTACTTCCAACTCAATAATTCTATGATTCTTTTCCTTTTCAATGTTTGTTATGCTCATTCTTAAGCTGCTGCTGCTTCTTCTTCTTCATCATCTTATTAATCTATAAGCCTTGTTTCCCAAGCTACCATGAGAAAAATCAAGCCAGTTTCTGGTTTAATAGCGTCATTACTTCAACTCCCTAAACTGGGCTCTCCCTTTCTCCCCTGTTCCCCGCAAGCCCCGGTGGCTAGTTTTGCCTTTCACCTTGTCTAAAGATATGTCCTTCTGTAAAGCAGGAACCTCCAGACCATGCTTTCCCTTTGGATGATGGGTGCCCTGCTTCAGCAGTCTTATGTTACCAGCAGCTCTCCTGCAGAGGACGCTGTTCCTCATGCCTATTATTGCTTTGCCAGACCTCTGGCCGGGCTCGATGGTCACCGAGTGTTGCCATGCTCTTCCGCAAGAAAGGCAGACCTTCTGCCCAGTGGGACAGCTCTTTTTGATGCCAAAAGGAGAGCTTGTTCTTCATGATGAAAACATGTGTTGTTCCAGTTGGCAGAGTTAGGATCAGTAGGTGGAAATATAAAGCTCTGGACCCCATAAGGCTCTTGGAATAAATCTTCAGAGAACTAAGCTGGGAAAACTACACGGTGTTACAACACTCATTTCCTTTTTTCGATATTTACTGAGTGTCTGCTTTGCCCTAAAGTCTCACAAATTAGAAAGAAGAAAATGGATCTCAAACAAAAAGGAACTTAGAATCTATTAAGGGAAAGAGACATGCAAACCTAATGTAGTCGGATGGGAGTACAATGCTGTGGGAATGAGAAAGGGGGACCAGCCCCTACATACTCTCCTGAGCTCTAGAGAGGAACACGAACTCACAGGCTCTGTGCTGGCTTAGGACAGAGCTCAAATCCCTGATGGGCCACTTGCTAGCTGAGAGACTCTGGGCAAGTTACTTCAGTATTCTAAAATATCCCGGTAGCAGTGGTACTGGGATGATTAAATGAGAATGTAAAGAACCTAGCAAAATGTCTGGCACAGAGTAAGTGGATGAACATGTTTCCCTTCTCTGTGATTCCCTCTCAAAATAGTCTCTGGGAAATTATTGGGGTAGTTATCCACACAAAATTTGTGCTATCTGGAGCCCAGACCCAACTGCTTCAAATGTCTTCCTTATGGTGAAGTTTCTGGACTCTCTAAATGAAGGTCCTTATGACCTAACAGGCAATCTAAGGGTATCTTTGGACAACACACCTGAAACTTTTTTTTTTTCTTCTTCTCCTCCCCCTCGTCCTCCTCTTCCTCCTCCTCGCCCTCCTCCTCTTCCTTCTTCTTCTTCTTCTCCTTCTTCTTCTTCTTCTCCTTCTCCTTCTCCTTCTTCTTCATCTTTTGTTTCTCATTCTCTGTCCTATGGCTTTTCTCTCTGAGACATCAAGCTCCCATTTCATGATTTCTCATTCTATTCTCCAGATACAGTGAAGAACATCCTGGTGTCTCAGCCCCTGATTCTGGAGATTCCTTCAACATCAGCTTTCCTGTATATATCTTGCTCCTGCCATCTAAACACATCACAGTCTCATGAATGTGATCCTTGTACCATCATCGCTCTCCCCTTGGACAACACTTGGTAGATACTTTACCTTGCAGGTATCTTACAGCAGAAGATGTGAATAACAGGGGCTTACTTGTTTTGAAGACCAGTGAAGTCTCTATTGAAATAAAAGGGACTAGAACTTGAAATGTAAGGGAACAGAGGAAGGTATCACCAAAGTAAGAAACCAGGTCCCTCTAGAGTGTGAGCCTTGTGGGGCACAAATGAAACAAAGATGCAGCTTTCATATGCCTCTGTTTCCAGAGCTCTGCTAGAGATCCAGGAGTCTGTCAAGTCTCACAATTCTATCAAAAAATGGAAGACAATGTCTGCCATAGCACCGAATATTCAAATTCTGGATATAATTTTCATTCTGGAGTTTCAGGTCCCTCCCACCTTCCACATCATCAAACTGTACTCTTCTCTATCACCCACCTGGCCTGTAGGTCTTGCATGATGCTCTCTAACTTTCATCTGGCAGACATGTTGTGAGCAAAATCAGACCATCGTAATTGTTTTTTGTACCAGTCTATTTCTCTTATTGTACCTCTTGCAAAGTATGGAGAAGGAATGCACACATTTAATAAATAGAAAATATTTATTATACAGCATTATCAAGGTTATTTGACAAAGGCAGTAACAAGCCAAAGGAAAACACTTTTACAAGAAGCTAAACAACGTGTATAAGCACGTACATCAAGATGAAAAGTATCTGCATTTTTGGTATAAGGTATGTCTGTGTACATTTCCAATTTTGAACAATTATGCTGTAAGAGCTAATACTGCATTGTGTTCAGGAAAACATTTAATCATGGTAATATTAGGCATTCAGAGAAATAATGTGATTGGTGTTGAATGTGTTCACCAAATGTTTCAGACTAAAACCTCAGAACAAACCGATATCTTACATTATTTGAATAGTAGAGCAGTTTTCCTGATCTATACTTACTTTTAAAAAATCTGAATGCACAAGTCCTGTGATATCAAGGACATATGTTAGTGGCATTAAGATATAAAACATGTTTCACGAATAATAGATAGTAGGCTTTTACTTGCTAGTTTGCCAGGAAGTAGACCATCTATTAAGCATGGGAACCATCTAATTCGCTCATTCTCCTTTATTACAGTGAAAACGCGGAATTGAAATCCTCGTTTCAGTCATTTTTCAACATGGAATTGAAATCCTTGTTCAGTCATTAACACCAAAGGTGTTACAAAATAATTTTTTTAAAAGAAAGGCGGTCCATTCTTGTTATGGAACCGACTAAACTTGGCAGTGGAGTATGGGAAGGCATGAGAAACATGAGCCTCAAACATCGGAGCTGATGTTAAATTCTGAACAAATGATGAGGCGGGTATTTAAAGATTCTAAGATGATTTTTGGCTGAGAAATCAGCTTCCAAATGAAGGAAGCATATTAAAATATGACTGCACATAAGGCATAAACAGATATTTAAAGGGGTAAGATCCATTCCACAAATAATAGAAGAAATCAAAATGGCGAGAAGAGTCACTTTTATTGGGTGTAAAAAGGAGGATATAAATGAAATGACTGGATGACACATACGTGGTTATTACACACACTACACAACAAAAATATAAAGAAAAGGGATGACAGTGAAAATAGAGGAATAAAAGTACATGGAAATAAAAATTAAAAGAAAGCAAAAAGTGGTAAATAGAAAACTGGGGAAATTATGCCAGACAGAGAGGTTAGCATATGCTTTATAAACACTGAAAGCTCAAGTCGCTGTGGAAAATCTCTTTAAAAAAATCTAAAGTGACCTGAAATCATCTCAATACTGTCATTTCAACCTTATGTTTTAATAATGATATCTGAAAATTTATAAAATGTCCTTTTTTATTGTAACCCACAGTTTTTGTGAATTTTTAATACAACACATTTTCAAGCCACTTTGTTATAACATATCCACGTCATAAAATATCTGAAAAATAAGTTCCCTTTTGGAAGAGGGAGGACCATCTGAGCAGCATAAGGAAACCATTGGACCACAGCACTCAAACCATCGAAGAGCTTCTGCAGATATTGGTGACAATATCTTCTGCAGATATTGGTGACAATATCTAAAACATCATTGGAACAAAGAAATATCTATACTATATTGGAAAGACGACTTCTAGTTGCAGTTACATTGACATTACAGTGCACAAATTTTATTATCACAAGTATACAAAGACACAGGAACACATTTACTCACAAGTTACAGGAATTATTTGTCAATAGGAAGGATGACAATAGGAAGGACGTTATTTGTCATTGAACCAGCAATAGTTGCTCTGAGTACACCCTTAAGTTGGAAGATGGATTTGTGTCTGTAGTACACAGGAGAAACAACGGCACCAAATACACATATACTGCATTTTAGAAGTTCAACTGGTAAGTATTATTTGCTACAGTAAATGTAAGGTAACAATTTTGCCACATGGTTTGTTCTCTTTAATTAAAGGGCAGAGAAGAGCCCCCTTGGCACAAACACAAGAAAATCCACAAAACACCTTCTGCCAGTCTCAAAACAATCGCTTGCTCTAATCTTTTCTCCGAAATCACCAATAAGCGAGTATCAAATATGGGACATTGTTTGTGCTGATTGTGTTCAAAGCCTCATGCTTATGTGTCCTCTTGCTTCTCAATCCTTCCTCCCTTAGCACTCCTGATGAAGAACTTTTTGGTGATGATTTTGCTCTGATTCCTGTTTTCCTAAATAGAGAGAAATCACAGAGCAGTAGGGTATCCATACACTTTTTTCCCCCGCGCAACAAGGCTGGCCCTGGGTCAGGTGCAATGGGTGAAGGGAGGCTCCTGAAGACCAGGAGTCTGTGGGCTCAGTACGGAGAAGGGCTGGAGAAAAATGAGCTGCCGTCCCATGGGTGGTTCCATGCCTGCCCCTCCTTCACCCACCTGCTCTGTCTGGCTCCAGCCTGCTCACTAAGAATACCACGAACACCATGATGTCCACTAACGATTCACCTGGCTGGTCCACATGTGCTGTCTCTTTTCAAGCTGGCCAAGTGTGTGTGGGCATGTCTATCTATGCACAATGTCCAAAAGAGGAGATTATTCGTGTTGATTTATTTATTTATTGACTTATTATTTATTTATTCATTCATTTATGTGGTGAAAGTTATTATATGGGATTGTGCTTTGTCAGAATTCCCTTTCTTCCCAGAGAAGGCTTTTGAATAATTCAAGAATCGGGATCCTCGCCTGGATCCCTTTTTGCTTGCAGAGCACAGTTCCCTCTGGCCTTCCCTACGGCAGCGGCAGCAGCATTGTCCTCCTTGCCTGCTGACTTCACCCTCCTCCCCCCATCTCCTCCTCCCAGCCGTCGGCGCATCTCCGGAGGTGCTGGTGCTCCCTGGTTTTTCTTGCTGTCCCCGCGGACACCTCCTCCCTACAGGGTGGAGGAGCTTTGCTTGTAGTCCCTCAGAATGACGGAGGCGTAGGTCACGTTGGGAGGGGTGCAGAGCACCGACTCGGACACGGGGGAGCTGGGCACCGAGCTGCCGGAGGCCACCGAGTCGCGGAAAGGCGACGGAGGCGTCAGAGCAGGTGAATCCTCGGGGAGGGGTTTGCTGGCCGCCTGCAGGTCCTCGTCTTCCTCCTCCAGCTCGTCTTCCTCGGTGTTCCCTTCCCGCTCGTACAAGTACTCCTGGAGGAGCTTAAACCTCTCGCTGTCGTCCTCATCCTCGTCTTCTGCCGGCGGGGAGGCGGGCTCCTCCCCGAAGGTGCTCAGCTGCAGCGGGAGCATTTGCAGGTGCTGCGGGGGCGCCGGGGGCGGGTACAGCGAGCGCACCCCGTTCCCCGGACCCCCGGGGACTGCGAGCACCGCGTTGAAATCGGGGATCCCGGTGCTGAAATTGTTGACCACTCCCTGTAGCTGGTCCATCAGGGATTTCTGCGGTGGCGGTGGCTGCTGGAGGGGAGGGGGCAAGCCCTTGGGGACGGCCGGGTCGGCCAGGAAGAGGGGGGTCTCCTCTGTGGTCAGGTGGGGCGGCAGAGGCGGGGTGCTCACCGCGGTTGGCACACGTCGGTGCACCACCATGGAAGGACTGTTGGGAGGGCTGAAGCCGACCGGCTGGGCATCCTCCTCCTCCACGTTGTAAAGGGTCTTGGTGCTGGTATCGGAAAAGGTCAGGCTCTTGCCAGAGCCCTGGTAACTTTTAGTGAGGGGCTTGATGACGGCTGTTTGGTTGCAGGCCGTCTCATTGGTCTTCACGTGCACAGAGAGGCGGTGCCACATGTGCTGTCCTTTGGGCACCTGTCTTCCACCTGGTTCAGACCATGACACAGACTTGCCATTAGAACTATGAACAAAATAGAGATGGATTTATTTGCAGGTATATCATGCACACAGGATAAGGTACATACAAATTATACGCAATCCCAGCTCAAGGCAATTTGATTCCCCCCACCCCCACCCCGCTCCCGGGAGCGACTGTAGGTCTGGCGGCCAAGCCCTCAATCTCCCCTTATTACAGGTCAAAGGCCAAAAGCTGCAGCGACCCCAGGTGGCCTCTGTAGCTGCAGTCAGTGATTCCATTCACCCCAAGACAAGGCAGAACATTTTGCCCCTGAACAAGTTGTAGGGGAGAAAAGCCAGCCTGTTACACAAGCAGCTATTTTCATTTAGGTCTGAGATTTCACAAAGTTATTATACACCCACGTACACACGCACACGCCTAAGGTAACAACAAAATTGTCACTCTGTGCAAGCCTTTGAAAGATTCCAAAATTGATGGAGGAACCAAAAAATAAAACTACAGTTACACAGGGACAACAGAATATAACGACCATAGCTCTTGTCGCCCTTTCTTCTCAGTCCCTGGAACGAATTAAAGCTTTTCTCATCGTGTGCAGGTACCAGAGCAGCGTGGTCATACACACAGCAGCTGTACGGAGGAGAAGAAAGCAGATGACGGAAAACCCAGACCCACATTCCATTTAAGTGTGTCACAAGTGTTGCTTTTCTTTTTGTTTCAATGCACCATCCCCGACACTTACAATGGACTGCAATTCACATAAAGGCCCTGATTCACAGCGGCTGGTTTGGGATTTCCACACCGGGGATTTTTAACTAGGTAGTGTTAAGGAAGTCCAGCAAAAGACAGATGGTTAGACCCTGGGTTAGTCCTTCAGCATAGTTTGTGATGCAAATGAGACGAAAGGAAGATTCAGAGAAAGCAGAAGTTACTGAGACAAAAGCCCTTCCATGGCCTTTTACTCATTGAGCTTTGGAGAAGAAAAAATGTTGGGATACCAGCAGGACTCCAGCTTTATTGGCTTAGATCTTTGTGGGACCATTTTAAAACCAATTAAATAGAAAGAGGAGGAGGAGGGGGAGGAGAAGGAGGAGAAGGGGGAGGAGGAGGAGTGGGAGAGGGAGGAGAAAGAAGAAGAAGAAGGAGAAGGAGGAGGAGGAGGGAAAGAGATGTATTGTGTATGTACTCAAACTCTATTCTGTATGTTGTAATTAATAACTCTGGTCTTGCTTTTGGACTTTTAGCTTTTTTTTTTTTCTGTATAACTCTCAGCAGATGGTGGTGCCTTGCCACAGCATACTATTAATAACAGCGGTGTTAATACTTAAATCAGGAAGTTTATTTTTTTGTGTATGTGTGTGTGTTCAGTTTGCTTTTTCACTGTATCCGTGAAAACAACAGAGAAAGTAGCACGATGTTAACACATTTTTGACATTAAAAGGAATAGGGATAAGGAACAGTTTTTTTCATAGGTGGATGTGTGAAATAGACTATTTTGTATCATGGTCTTTTGTTTGGGAAAATGTATGAAATGATCAGTAGCTAATATAAAGGTTTATTTAATCATTTTGAAAATACAAGAATGAGTACTTCAAAATTATGTGTGTGTCACATTTACAATGACAGTAATGTTTTGACATTTTATATATTATTATCTTGAAAAGGGAAGTGAGCCACTAAGTACGGATTGTTAAAGAAATTCTGATACCTATTACAGAAAATTCTGGATAAAGAAGTCCCAAAATAGGTACAGTAGCCAAAATTTTGATCTCATTATTTGGGAAAAGGTAGTTCTTCTATATAGCTTATAATTTATATGCTGTATTTTTAACTGTCTAGGAAACATCCTATCTCCAAAATACGATATGAAAATTAATATTTCTCTTAAATATATGCTTACTATATTCCTTGAGAATGTAGAAGTCCTTGTAAATGCAAAATTACAGACTTTTCAGCTTCCACACTCATATTAGAATACCTGACTTTCTTCCGAGTTGAGTCAACTCAAAAACAGATGATTAATGTTCCCAGTATGAACAGCCAACCAGCCAGGAGGCAGGACCATAATCCACAGTTCCTCTTCTGAGTTTGAAACCCTAGGTAAATTCCGACTTCCTTCTTTCCCAATTTCCTCCACTCCCTACTCTACTCACACCATTTGGCTCTTGGTGCAATCATTATGACCCTTCCAGAAAGTATAAAACCACTGATTTGCCTCTTGCCTTGCCTTTTAACTATGCTTTAGTATACCATCCAACCTCAATGATTTGCATCCCTTTTAATTGCAACGGAAACACTTTTTCCTTCTCCTAATGCCTGCCTCTCAATGCTTTTTTTTTTATTAAATTTTTTTTAACGTTTATTTTTGAGACAGAGAGAGACAGAGCATGAACGGGGGAGGGTCAGAGAGAGAGAGGGAGACACAGAATCTGAAACAGGCTCCAGGCTCTGAGCTGTCAGCACAGAGCCCGACACGGGGCTTGAACTCACGAACCGCGAGATCATGACCTGAGCCGAAGTCGGACGCTTAACCGACTGAGCCACCCAGGCGCCCCTCAATGCTTATTTTTTTTTAGAAATCATTAAACTAGAAGGATGCTTTGTGTCTTCATTTAGTTGTGTGTGTGTGTTTAAGACATAAGTCTCTTGAGAGCTAGTCTACACCTCACTTCACCATCGGGCTTATATACCTCAACAAAATGTCACTCCAGTCTCCACATATGCTGGCAAAAAGCTATGCCTGTATTTCTGGGACCTACTTCACTCACTCATTCGCTCGCTCACTCACTCACTCAAGCTACCTCACTGCCCAGGATTCTACGTGGGCCTTTTTAAAAATCACGTGCTTCCCTATGTTAATGGTATTATTAATCACCTTGCATGTAGATGTAACCACAACTTAGTTCTGTTTTAATCCAATACCTTTCTTATTCTTGTCATGGAAGATTTTCACCCTGGCCGTCAAGATTAGCAGCTTTTCCTTCCCTTCAGAGTCTTGTTCCAGATTTGTAGTAAAGTACTGTTTAATTAGGAAGCCGTTCTAATGTCCCAGGGCATTTATCAGATTAAGAAAATTAGATTCACCTTTTTTTTTTTTCCAAGGACAAAATAAATTGCTTCCTGAAAACCAGAGATAGTGAAGGAAATGTATCATCTCATAGAAACTGCAGCGCAGAGTATAAACCTTGGTCCTTCTGAATTAGTTGTTTCTGACGTGTGGTCCGTATACAGCTTGAATGGTCCATGAATCTACAAATCCGATAAGCTTTGCTTTTAGACTGAATCAATGTTATGTCTTCACAGATTATGCACTGCTATTTTCAAATGCATGTAAATGCTATTATGACAAATTGTGCTGCTAGGTACAAGTGTAGCTAAATTCTGAGAAGCTTTTTTGTGTTTTTTGTTCAAGCGGCCACTAAAAAAAATACAATTACTATCATCAATTGGGGGGAGGGCTTAATAAACATTTTGGTGTGAAAAGGGATTACCTTACTTGCAAAGGTTCAGAACCCATGGCCATGATATTGAGAGGAGAAAAATGTATAAAATATGGGGCAGCAAAAAGGCATACGTGCATTATAAAAATGCAATATTGCTATGAAATAAATCTTCCATTTAACCCTAGATAACTTTAATACCTTCTGTTTCGGCCATCAGCGTCTTCCTTCTATTATTTAACTTTTTTCGGTTTCCTGATCTTAGGTAAAGTAACCTAGTCTAGAAACACCCCATAATTGTCACACAGCATGCCATCTTGCTCTCACTTCAGAAGACAGACATGAGGCCTGAAACAATCTTCTATTTGAAGACCGAGTGCAATAGCATTTGGCTTGAATACCTCAGGTGGCTAGATGTCTTTATGAATGACGTTATTGGAGGAAATGGCTGTTAGGCCGGCGAGGAACCAGGACTAGAGGGTGATCTAGACAGGGAGTGTGCAGGGCCAAGGGGGCCTGGGGCTGTACTCCAGCTCTGACAGGCTTGGGGTCTTGCTTTGATGTTTCTTTCATTAGGTGAGTACGACAATCCCCTCCAGTCAGAAAATCCAGGATTTACAGCACTTGGGAGAGTGGTTGGAAGTGGGTGGTGTAAACAGATGAGTACATCTTTGGCATTCAGGGTGATCTCGTCTGTTTTATTTGTTTCAGTAAGTACTAGTTACATCTGCTGAGTACACTGCTCTCTGCTCCAGAGAGGTCTAAAATGGGAATCACAGTGGGTGGGTGTTTGAGATCAGGAGGGAAGCATCCTGCACAAGCTGCCTGAGGGGAAGCTTACACAACACCTGTCTCCCTTATGTCCAATTCAAGTCTTGGCCACGAGACTTAATAGCTTCACAACAGACATAAGGATGGCATCCAGAGAGCCCACAGACAAGGCAAGACCTTCACATAGGAGGGTGGAGACTCACTCCTTGCAACCTGACGAGGTTAGCATTTGCTTTCTCTGAAAATGCAAATGGAAACAGGAAATGCCATTGAGTCCCAGCATGGAGAGAATGGCTTACCAAGCTAAGAAAATAAACCAGAGCTACAGGCTTATGGGCAGTTCTGCTGAGGTCATGCAGCTACAGTTGGGACTCATGCCAGGCCTTTCAAAATGGCTGCTGCTGCCCCAACTGAGACACTCCGGAAGGAATGCCAAAGATGCGCTGGACGAATACCTCACCTCTACCTGCTTCAGCAAGCTGGGACCGGAATGAAGTCTGAGGAGCGATTCTTGTAGAATCGCAGGCATAGGAACTATTTGAAACCGTATGAGTCAGACTCTTGTTTTCTCAGGCGATGCAAAGTTAGTCTTTAGTACAAAGGACTTCCACTGATGCCAGTTACACTTTTGAAAGCTTTCCAGAAAAATCTGGATATTCGGTATACAGTTTCCAGGAGCCTATGTGAACATAAGTAAAATTTCTCACCTTTTGATTCACTACTGGTAAGGTAGAAAATCTCTGAATGTATTATTGGAGACAAATGCTTTTTGACTACATGGGAACTTGGTAGTTTCTGCTGATACCAGTCTTAAATGGCATTGTGAATTTTATTCCTCACCTCGGATTCTAATATCATAAGCTAGTCAGAGAACAACTTGGCCTGCTGAAATTGACAATATCACAAAGTCTAAACATACAGTCCTCCTTTTAAAGTATTTAGGTTAATCACATTCTATATGTTAAAGCTATGTGATACAGGATAAAAGATAACACAAAGGAAATCAGTTTGCACTAACAGGCGTGTGTTTTCTTCAATGCATCAATTAAGAAAAAGACATCCACAAATAAAATTACCTCATCAAAGTCAATAAAGTATGGAAGGCTCCATGAACTTTGTCTGGGCATAAGGTGTACTGTCTTGAGAAAACTGACAAATCTGTTTTGAACCAATGAGTAGAATTCTGATGGTTCCCGAGGTTTTTCTGAGTACATTTTAAATGGCTACTCATTCAACCTAATCATGATTAACAGCTGAGGAAAGAAATTCCCATGCTAGATTATGTTCCCTTTGAAGGAACTTCAAGTCAAGCATTATTGTATCATCTATGCTCCATGCTATCAGACCTGTAATTTCCATAGCAAGTCATGTGATGTTCCTCAGCTCTGACCTGGAGTCCTTGTGGTTTGCTCTGGAAACATAGGGCCCTATGGGGCAGGATAGATATAGACAGACCATAATGGTCCAGTAGGAAGCTTTATCTGCATCACTAGCCCCTTTGCCTTGATTGTTCAAAGCTGTAGGAACTGAAGGTCACAGTGAGAATATCTTTTTTGCTGTTGTTTGTTGAAAAACAACAAAGGCTAAAAATAGTCTCTTTTCGATCTTTTCTTGATCCTTCATAGTCTCCAGAAAGAAAGCTTGAATAGATCCCATTCTGAGAGTTCTCAACAGCCAACCTATTAGCTTTGCTGATCGTTGCATTTTTTTTTTCTGTTTTGTCACCTACCAAGAATGTACCCACTTTCAGCCTCTGCTTTTGCTTTTAGGCACTCACCTTGAAGTCATGAAACGTTAGGTGACTCTCCTCTCTTTCTGGCCCTGCTGTCATGGCAGGACAAGCACATCTACTATTCCCATCAATCCCTTTTGACAGGCAGCCAGCAGCTGTCATGATCAGGATCTCCTTGCTGTGCCCTCAGTCAGACTCAACTCATGCTGCAAGAAATGCTCAATGCCTTTTGACCTGGGAAAATTGCAGACGTTGCATGCAAGCAGATGAGAGTGGCTCTGATCTAGATGCGCAGAGGCCCCCTGACTACCACCTGAAACGTCCTGGCAGGGCTACCATATTTTTCCCTCTAAGAGTCAGTATGATTCGACTGAGACCGCACTCTTTCTATTTGGGCTTTTGAAGGGAATATCAGAACACAGACTTCCCAATGCACTCCACTGAGTGAAGAAAAGAGACTCCATGGCCTCATATACTGTCCTCCACAGCCAGGCTCAGTAGCAAACATTTGAACCAATTGGGCTCTTCTCATCTGAAGAGCTATTCAGGCCACAGACACCTCATCAGTGGGCTCCCTCCTGCTGCAGGAATGTGTACCTTTGACTCTCCCAGGAGTTTGAAGGGCTGTAAAGGAACAGCTGAAAATGACCACAGACTCCGTGCACAATGAATTGAACATGGTCTATGTTCTTTTGTTAACTTAAAGAGACACTGTCAAGATCTAAAGGTCAAAAATTGGACCAAACATGCACCATTTTTATCAGATGGGACAAAATCTGATAAAAACACTCAGAATCCTGGGGAAATAACCACATTTCCTTTTTATAAAACTCTCTTTTCATGGGATTCACAAAACTTTTGTTTTGTGCTCCCCAGGGTGTGGGAGGCTCACAGCAGAGGCTCATGTTGGCGTCCAACCCCTCAAACTGACATTATGGAACTCTCCATAAGTTCAAGTTATGGCTTGTACTTTAATGCAGACAGGATCATTTCAAACATTTGTGCAACAGCAAAAAGGCAAAAGAAAAAAAAAAAAGAAAAGAAAAAAAAAAGCAAAGAAAGAGCTCTGTTTGCCAAGGAAAAGCTGACAAATTTAAGAAGGGGGGAAATTCACTTTCGAGCTTGTGAGTGGGAGTCACAAACAAAAGCGAATCTCCAGTGTTGGAAAAAGTGTTGCGTCTTGCTTTGAAACTTAAAAAAGCAAAAAGACTAACAACTTGACAGTGTCCCTTTAAGAACGATGGACAAATTAAGGCGGTCGTGCAAACCATGGCACGTAAATGGTTCCTCATTCTTGATGGCATGCACCACATCTGTTTCCATGTTAGAAAGTGGCAAAACCCAGGAGAGAGAAAGCAAGGGGCCAACCACTCTATTTTCCACGCAGCTTCTCTTACACATTCACTGCAGTGTGGGGGTTTTCAAAGCTGCTCATGTGCCGACGGACACTGGCTGGTGGGCGGGAATTCTGGCTGCCTCTTCCTGAAGATTGAAAAGAAAAAGACACCCAGTGAGTGAGTGCTTACACACGTGTACAGATACAGCGATGACGCCACTCAGGTGGTGCCTGGGCCTGGGCCTAGCCTGTCTCCTGAGCCTTTCTCCACGTCATCCCCACCCCCGTGTCCTGTGTCTGCCTCGCCCGCCTGGCTGCTTCTCACTGCCACGCTCGTTTCCGAAAGCCACGTCAGTGGAGTGCATTCTTTCTTTTCCCTTACGAGACCATCTCTTTCCAAGTGGCGGATGCTTTTGCTGCTGTGTGTATGTCTGTCCGGAATCAGCCCTTTTCCTCCACTCTTCACATCCCCCTTTCTTCCTGGCGGCAGTGGGCTCCACCTCCACTCACCCTGTTACGGGCAGAATCTTCCTGCCGCCCATTCTTCTTTAAGGATGTTCACGGATTTATGTCTTACGTCGCGAATTTTAGTTGCATTGCTAATTTTCCTTATTATTTTATCACAAAGGCATAATTGTCACTTCCTATAAAATCACATTTATCTCTTGGCCACAGGACAGAGTACGTCTGATGGTGGAGAGAGGGGGAATGGCAAAGAGATTGGAGGCATCTGCCACATGGGGGAGAATGCGGTCTCATTCCTTGGTTAGATGTCTCCTTCTACAGCACATAGGATGACCTGAGAAGGGGAGAAGAGCACTGACTGGTCATGACAAGGTTAATGGAGCGACCGTGGGCAGTTGGCCTTTCCATCTTTTGTTAGGGTGAAGAGAAGTGGGCTTTCCCATGAGTTAAGTAGCACTCAGTGGGATAAAGCCATCTTGTTATCACTCCACATAAGACGGCTGCCAATCAGAGAAAAGAATTGCGGGGAACAAGATGGTAAAGCAGCAGGTGCTGTGGGTGCTATGGATGTGGTTGGTTGAATTGGGGGGAATGTTGATATTAAGGAACTCTCAGTGATGAAGTCCCCTATAGGGGTCCCTAAAAACTCACAACGATTCCCTGTGTATCAGCATTAGGCCACCTACCCCAAGATCCTGGTGACAGTTATCCAGTGTTAATCAGAAGAGGGCCACAACGGCTGCAGGCAAGTCAAAGACTTTTGCTACGTTCCCTATCTCTTTTTTTCCCATTGAAGCAGACAGAGGAGGGGAAACACAAGAGGAAGGAGACAGAGATATTGTAGGAACAGATCACATCCCTCCTCATTCCACATTTTTTCAGGCAGAGGCCTGATACATGCTAGGAAGGAGAGACGTGAATTTGAAATTTGAAAAAGAGTATACTGGAATAGCTTTCTAATACCTGAAATCAAGGAATCTGATATGAATATCAAAGGTGGGAAACAAAGTTTTCCATAGCACAGTTGAAGATAAAAGAGAAAAATTAAAATTAATCAATATCTGTATTTCTGCCAAGTTTGGGCCATTCAGTAAAATGGTACATGATCTGCCCAGAACAATTTGAAATCCTCACCCAGAGATAAAAACTCAAAACACCTTCATGTAACTTTGTTACTACTGCAATGATCCATTTATTTAAAACAAATAAAGAGATAATGTTTGCTATTAAACTTGCCAAAGTAACATGTCCTTGACATTCAATATGCCCACCTGAAATCACAAAAAGTCATGAAAACATCAGCAACTAGGTGACCAGGGATAAAAGTATGATGTATGGGTGTATAAGTGAAATTATCAGTAAGAAAGGATTATTTAACCTACAAAATAATAAAACAACTTCATTTCTCATGAAGGAAGGCAGAAAATACATTCAAAGGATTCCCTTGCTAAACTGCCTGCATCCCTTGATTCCAGAGTTAATGCTACTGTAGATAATGTCTACATGTGGCCTGGTCCAGTGGGCTGGCTTCAGGGCCCTGTGTCTAATACGGATGCACAGTGGGTCCCTCATCAGAAGGGCCCTGCACTTGGGATTTTGTGGTCTATGGTCATCATTTTGAGATCTGTAATCATTTAATCACTTGATTTGTGTTTTGTAAGTGTTGTGTGCTGGAGCGATGGAGCGCTCTCCAGGGGCTTAGAGCCTCAGCTTACCCATGGTCCTGCCTCCCTGACTTCCCTGGTGCTCGCTGGGACCCTCCGAGCTCTCCGAGCTCTCCACTATCTGGCCCTGCCCAGGGATCGGCCACCGCCACTCTCTACCACTGGCAGGGGCCTCTGGACACAGTGCAGGAAGATCAGGTCAGGGTCGGGTGCATCTCCAGGCCATCCCCTCCTGGACTAGCAGGGCCACTGTGCACTTAACAGGCAACAGCGTAGGGGTGAGCCTCTCACCCCTCCTCCACCCTTTTAGTCCATGTGCTTTTTTTTAATATCCTTCGAGATCACCAGTCTACCAGGGGCTAGGGCGGGAGGGAGAGAAGAAGGGGAGAGGCTTAGGTTCAATTTCCCTGTGGTGTCTTTCCAGTGACCCGTGGGAGGGGAACCTGGCAGCCTGAGGGCTGCACCTGTATGGAGTCACGCAGTGGAGGCTGGGGGGCCTGGAAAAGTCTGCACTTGCCCCTAGGTATCACCCCCGCTGCGCAGCATTAAATGCCAAATAAAAACCACAAGGACAGGTTGAGAGAGAGACCAGAGGAGAAAAGAAAAGGCTTTATATTGTAGTCTCTAACATTTCCTCTGCGTTTTCAACCAGGGGCCTCATGCTTCCTTTCTGCACTGGGCTGTGCAAATGATGTAGCTGGTCTTGTCTGCTGGGTCTATGTATGCTGTTAAAAAAACCACAGGGAAACACCTTGACGGCTCAGAGACTTGACACGGTGACATTAGCAGAGGTGCACAGAGTATGGCCTGCCCAGACAGATAGCACTTGCGTCCCCTGGGGATGGGGTGGGAGCTCTCTGGCCTCTGTCACTGACTTGGAATTACTGCTGCGCTCAGTGGACTGTTCTGGGTTCCTTCATGGGTCGCAGCCATACTGACAGCCAAACTCCACATGGTCACTCCCAGGAATCCCAAAGCCACCTTAATTAACTATTGATTGAAATAGCTAAACAATTATAGCATTTCCTTCCTGGTGTCATTTTTCAGTCTCTGACTCACCTTGTGGTTGAAGTGAAATGTAAATGACCTATGCCTACAGATCTTACATTTTATGAAATGTTGATTAAAGGTTACAGGCCAAAGCCTTGAAAACTCCATTGCCAGAGTGTCCATTTTATCAACTGTGTAAAAACTGAAAGGAGCTTGACTTCAGGGTATTTTTAGCAACTGTAAAACCACACATTCAACCAACCACAGATTCGGCAAGCCAGAGTAAAAGCTTGGAGGGAAAATGCAGCATATGGAGACTTGTCAAATATAAGTTCCAAATCTGTGCTTGAATCTTTTGGCAGAAACTGTGGATTTAAAGAAACCCCAGAAATCTAGTAAGGAAGATTCATATCCAATTTCTTCTGAAAGTGCAAAGTCTTTCTTTTCTTTTTCTTTTTCCCCTTCCTCCTTTCCTTTTCCTTCCTTCCTACCTTCTTTCCTTCTTTCTTTCTTTCCTTCCTTCCTTCTGTCCTTCCTTCTGTCCTTCTTTCCTTTTCTCTTCCTTCCTTCCTTCTTTCCTTCTTTTCTCTTCCTTCCTTCCTTCCTTCTTTCCTTCTTTTCTCTTCCTTCCTTTCCTTCCTTTCCTTCCTTCCTTCCTTCCTTCCTTCCTTCCTTCCTTCCGTCCTTCCTTCATTCCTTCTTTCCTTCCTTCCATCTTTCCTTCTGTTCTCTTCCTTCCTTCCTTCTTTCCTTCCTTCCTTCTTTCCTTCTTTTTCCTTCCTTCCTTCCTTCCTTCCTTCCTTCCTTCCTTCCTTCCTTCTTTTCTATTCCTTCCTCCTTGCTATACAGTCACCACCTGTTATAGTTTCTTCCACCTATTCCCATTGTCCAAAACTTCCTTTATATAAGAAGCTATCTCTCTTTGAGTGTACTTAGTCCTATATGACTTGTTTTCTTTTTTTTTAACTTTCTATAATTTATTTATTTTTTATAATTTACATCCAAGTTAGTTAAGCCATTACTCATTTAGCCTACCCTCCCTCCCACAACCCCTCTAGTAACCCTCTGTTTGTTCTCTATATTTAAGAGTCTCTTATGTTTTGTCCCCCTCCTTGTTTTTATATTATTTTTGCTTCCCTTCCTTTATGTTCATCTGTTTTGTATCTTAAAGTCCTCATATGAGTGAAGTCACACAATATTTGTCTTTCTCTGACTGACTAATTTTGCTTAGCATAATACCCTCTAGTTCCATCCAGGTAGTTGCAAATGGCAAGATTTCATTCTTTTTGATTGCCTAGTAATACTCCTTTGTGTGTGTGTGTGTGTGTGTGTGTGTGTGTGTGTGTGTATACACCACATCTTCTTTATCCATTCATCCATCGATGGACGTTTGGGCTCTTTCCATACTTTGGCTATTGTTGATAGTGCTGCTATAAACATGGGGTGCATGTGTCCCTTCAAAACGGCATACCAGTATCCCTTGGATAAATACCCAGTAGTGCAACTGCTGGGTTGTATGGTGTACTATTTTTAATTTTTTGAGAAACCTCCATACTGTTTTCCAGAGTGGCTGCACCAGTTTGCATTCCCACCAGCAGTGCAAAAGAGTTCCCCTTTCTCCACATTACTCACCAACATCTCTTGTTGCCTGAGTTGTTAATGTTAGCCATTCTGACTGGTGTGAGGTGATATCTCATTGTGGTTTTGATTTGTATTTCCTGGATGATGAGTGATGTTGAGCATTTTTTCATGTCATATGACTTTGTTTTAATGTATCATTTTCTTTATAGTAAGTCACTCATACATCGGTTTGGTTTGTATGCTAGGAATTATTCTTCACATTAACTTGAAAAGTTGTCACAAACAAGTTTCACTCATTGTAGCATAGCAATATGATGTCTGGAGTAGGACTCCAGAAACCAGGCACTTTCCAACTGTGTATTTGCCCCCATCAGACTCAATTTTTACATCCATAAGGAAGGATTTTGAAAGAATAAATGTGAAAATGCTTCCAATTGGCAAAATGCTATCCCAGCCTAATACATCACTATTAAACCCCTTCCTCTGAAGGATGAGGAACAAAAACACAGACAAAAGACCCAGATGTGTTACATCTGAGTATGTTTAGAGTAGACTAATTCATAGTCTCTCAAACTTTATTTCATTTTACTCATGACTGTTAATCACTTTCCTTATTCAAGAATCTCAGTAACTTCTAGTAGAAAATAAACTGTTTTCTCTAATAAACTGCTACTTTCCAAATTGTGGGAGATGGAGTTTGTGGGGAGCAACATTAGTGACATTGAATGGATGTGGCAGGAGCAGGTGAAAGATAGCTACAGAGCCGGTAAGCTATCTGTGTCTGAAGTTGTGTGTCTATGATAGGTTTGGAGGTGAGTCTACTTTTAGCAGAGAAAAAATGGTCTATACAATTCCAGATGGTCAGTTCACCATGGAAATAATGTGGCAGCTGTCCAGAGTAATCATAAAGATGGGCAGCAAACACTCAAGGCCATTTTAGCAGAGTATGGTCTCTCTTTTTTTTGTTGTTTTTATAGATAAATATGGGATAATTTGTGCCTCTGCTTCCCAAAGCCAAATGCATTTTTCTATTATCTGAATTTAAATATTTATTTCTTAACATTCGTTCATCAGAGTGCAGAGTGGAGCTCTGACTGTATATGTAGGCCATCTGTAAGTGGCAATTTGTTCTACTCTCCATTTTAGTGCATGCATATCTAACATAGTACATTAATATTCTTTATATAAACACACAATGCAGTTTTTCCATAGAGATGTAAAATACTGCTCTCTTTAAACATTCTTAATTATAAACATTTCCAAGCTAATAAGAGTCTGTAGAGAATGTTCTAATAAAATTCAATTTAATTGCCATTATAAATTTGTCAAATATGAACATTTTTGCCTTATTATAGTTTTCTTTCTTTTGAAAACATAAAGGAAATATGTGAAGCCCCCTGTATATTATTCAATATTAATCCTATCCTTTTGGGGGGAATATTTGGTATGGATCATCACTTGGAATTTTTTATTGCTTTTACAACATATATATTCATATGCGTCAGTAAATAATATATGGTAGTGTTTAGCATGTTATTAGATCTTATATACATAACATCATACTCTATTTCCATTCAGCAATTTTCCCATTTTGTCCATTTGGTATTACATTAATAGATAAAGCTCTAGTTTATTCACTTAAACTCAACTGAATACATACCACATTACCGAAAACATAATCAGTTCTCCTATTGGTGGCCACTTAAGTTGTTTCCTACGTTTTGCCACTTTAAGCAATGCTGCAGTAAACATTCTTGATTATGTCTCCTTGCACACCTAAGTGGGAGAGTTCTTCTATGGTGTGAACCTAGAAGTAAAACTGGTGGATTGTTGTGAGTGCACACTCATTTTCTTACATATGACCAAATTGCGCTGGAAAGCACTTGCACAATTGACACTAATACGTAAGAGTTTGTATATTCTTTCCAATTGCATCTGTTTTCAGACATCCTCAAAATCGACTTTTTACTCTGAAAAAAATTTTTAAATATAGAAACATGGAGAAAACACTAAAATGAACCACTATTTCCCTAATATCCAGCTTCACTAATAATCAATATATTTGTGAATCTTCTTTCACCTATACTAGCCAGTTATTAATTTTAAAGTAAAGCTAAGTTGGAGCACCTGGGTAGCTCAGTTGGTTAAGCATCCAACTTTTGATTTCAGCTCAGGTCATGATCTCACTGTTCGTGGGTTTGTGCCCTACATCAGGCTCTGTGCTGACAGTGTGGAGCCTGCTTGGGATTCTCTCTCTCCTTCTCTCTCTCTGCCCCTGTGCTGCTTGTGCTCTCTATCAAAATAAATAAATACACTTTAAAAATAAATAAAGCCAAATCATTATGTCTTTTATCCTTAATCAATTCAGTACATAGGCCTATAATACAGGTGCACATTTTTATAATAAAAGAAACCATAATATTATCAAATCTAAAACGCATTAATAGTAGTTCTTTAATATTTGATATTAAATGTTTAATATTATAGTATTTGGATTTCCCTGATTGTCTCATATATTTTTATTTTATTTTTGATTTTTAAATCAACATCCAAACAAGATCTGCAAATTGCATTTTGTTGATGAGTCTCTTAAGTCTTTTTTAGTCTGTAGGTGTTCCCCTCTCCCTTTTCCTGGCTATTTATTTGTTGAAGAAAGACTGATTGTTTCCCAGATTATGGGTTTTACTTATTGAGTCCCTATAGTGTCATTCAACATATTTTTCTGTGACCTATTATTGCTTATGAATTGATAGTTAGATCTGAGAGCTTGATCAGGTTCATGGTTGCTTATGCAGGGAATATAATTCATAGGAGGTAGTGTCTACTTTCTATTATACCAGATTAACAAGCACATAGATCAGGTTGTCTATTAATCACGTTAAGATTGATCAGTGCATTTAGGTGTAGTCACTCTAAAGCATACATTACAAAACTTCCCATCAGCCTTTCATCCAATGGTTTTAGCAGTCATTGATGATCATTATGAAGATCAATTATTTTATTACAAAACTGCAAAATGGTAATCTAATTCTACATTCTTTCTGTATTTGTCAACTAGATTTCTTTTCTAAAGTAGAACCTCTCCTCATCAGCTATTCAGTTTCTCTGATGTAGAGTTCAAACAGAAGACACAAGCCAAATGGTGATTCTTTTCTTTTCTTTACCAGTGTTCAGAGTAATGATTTAGTTTTCTAGCATCCTCCAACAGTGATCAGTATATCACCTGTGAGTCTGTTTCTATTGTCTGTTTCCCTTGATTTTTTGGTTATATTAATTCTTCCATGCCTAAACACATAAGACACATATGAATGTACACACACACACACACACACACACACACACACACACAAAATAAGGTTCTCTAGAGGCTGTAAATTATAGATGGTATTATCTGTGCTAAGAGTTGTTTTACCACTTTATCTGTTAAGTAGAGGCGGACATATCATCTTAATCTAATCCAGATTGCGCTGAGTCAAAGTTAGTTTATAATTGGGTTAGGAATTGGTTTACAGTAGGGAATATCCCTTCAGGACTTTTTTTTTTTTTAAGTTTATTTATTTATTTTGGAGAGAGAGAGTGAGGGATGGGCAGAGAGAGAGGGAGACAGAGAATCCCAAGCAGGTTCTGTGCTGTTAGCACAGAGCTCGATGTAGGGCTCAAATTCACGAACAGTGAGATCATGGCCTGAGCCAAAATCAAGATTTGGATGGTTAACCAACTGAGCTACCTCTTCAGGATTTTTAATAGAATATCTTGTGCACTAGTACACCTCAGCATTAAGAGGCTATGGGAGATTCTGGTCAGCTTCTCAAAGATTTTCAATTTAGGTTTTTGGCTTTCTGACCCACACATCTTCAGAATTAGGCAAATGTTTTGATGTGGAACCTTGACCACATGATTGAGTGCCTCTCCAGTTTTGTCAGTCTGGCCTCACATGGTTGCTAAGGTGTTTTCTCATTCTTTCCACGGGAAGGTCTGTCTTCTCAGCATTGGAAGCCCTCAGAAAAATAACTCCATATATCAGAAGTGTGTAGCTTATCTTTTAACGTTTCTGATCCACTCAACTGCAGACAATTGCAAATGTTTTGCAGACAATTGCAAATGTTTTGAGAGAGAAGCTGGAATGTGTGGAAGCCTCTCTGCTTTGCATTTTATCACTTCAGCTTCAAGGCCACAGCATCTCTTCTGCTTTCTTTTCTCCCTCCATTGACTCTGCTTGGGTCATACCTGGATACTAAGCCTAGTCCATGCCTGGCCACTAAGCCCCCAGCCAGGGTCTGGAGTTGGCGGATGCTCCCCCAGGCAAAGCAGCTGCAGACCATTGGTCCACTTCTCAGTTCTTTTCTCTCTGATATTCCAGTCTTGCCCGCCTTATCACTTCAGTAACTCCCTGATACTGTAAGAAGTTTTAGTCTTTCATATATGTTCCTTGAACCTTCCTACTCTTTGCAAAATTTTGCACATAGCTCCTTCAGCATTCTAAGATGTTTATCAACTTCTTGACCACATCACAATGTATATTATATCTTTGCATTTCTCTTGTGATCCTTTTCACTTTTTGTTATATAACTAATTGATGCTAATTCTTATTGCCTACATTGGAAAGCCATAGTTTCTGAAGGGCAGGATCCATGCCAGATTTACCAACGTGTGCCAGTTATCCCCCATTTATCCTGCCCCAACTTTCGGAAATAAAAGGAAACCATATAATCTCTCATGCAAAGGATGAATAATTGCTTTTAAGGATGAAGGGAGTGCTTTGAAAGTCATGTCATGACAAAATGAATAAATTGGGACTTTTGGAGGACATAAAAAGACATGTGGTCACTTATTTACAGTAAATTAACAAATGATTGAAAAAAATCAAAACAGAACGGAGAAATATTTCTAATAGAAAATAAGTCAAAAATACTTCTGAGCTTCTCCATCACTTTGGTAGTTTTAGGAATATCAAAAACAATTATTGTATCTATAACTAATACCAAATCCTAATATTAAATATTGAATGTCATAAAATCTCCAGTGAAAATTAAGTTTACAAATAATTAGTAAAAATAATGTGTATATGTATTTGTGTGTTTCTGTAAAAATTAGAATATACCAAAAAAAAAAAAAAAAAAAAGGTAATGGTGGTTTTTCTCCATATATTGGTAGAATTTAGATAATTTTTATCAGGTATTCTGTGCTTTCCTATATTTTAAAAATTTCCTACAATAAATATTTATCATTTTTTTAGTATATGAAAAATAAACAATAACTATTATTCCAAAAATAAATTTATCATAACATAAATTCCTTCTCTTCTTGGCTTTACCCCAGTAAACCAAGGCATTGAATAGAATCTGTGAATGTGTTTTCTTTTGCTGAAAAAAAGTAAAAATTCTAAAAACATATATTAAAATATGAGCTACAAAGGAAAAATATCAAATAGAAATTATAGAATTTGGATATTCATGCTAATATTTTTCATGCAAACCAGTATAATATGGTTATGCATATTTGAAAGTTGACAAGAGAATAAATCTTAAGAGTTCCTATCTCATAACAAAAGAAATAAAAAAACTTTTCTAACTTTGTATACTGACAGATATTAACTAAACTTACTGTGGTGATCATTTCACAAAATATACAAATATTGAATGATTATATTGTACATCAAAATTAATACAAAGTTATATCTCAATAATACCTTAATGAAAAAAGGGGTATAAATTTTTAAAATTTGAAAATTTCTACTAGATTATCTCAAATTTCTGTCAGAACTAGTACTCATTCAACTAAAGACTCTTCTTATGAAGCTAATTCTATTCTGTATTGATAAAACCCATTAATTTTGTGTATCTCTATAAATACAGATGGGGGTCACAGTTGTCTAAATTGACTTAAATTATAGCATTCATAAAGTTTTTGTATGTTTTGTACATTTACATATGTTATTATCTCCAATTTGAGCATGAGTCATGTCTTATGCTTCTTGTTTCTTCAGCATTTGACAAATATCTAATTAAATTACACAAAAATCATGTTTGCCTAACGTGTTATACATGGCATACAAACAGTGATCATGGCAAACTAATGCAGGTGTTTGGAAAACAGAAAATAGCTGATAACTTATCATAAATTATGATTCATTAGTAATCATAATTTCAAATTTATTTTTAATTTTGGTCAATTAAAAATGATGAATCCTTGTTATATATGTGATTTGCTAAAGAGACCAGAAATGTAAATCAACTCTTTTCCTATTCCTTGAAAAAATATAAAATATTGAAAAAAAAATAAAAGAAAAAAGAAATAATTACTTTGGTAAAAAGCTTAAAATTGAAGTTGGAATGATAACAAAAAGTCTAGAATTCTGTAAACTTCTCATATTCTTGGCTATGGCACTAACATCAATATTAGATACGTGTTTCCACTACAGTTTATTTTATGCTATCATTTCTCTTTCAGCAGAGGCATTAATATCTTCCTGTCACCATCCATCAAACCTGAAAAAGAACTGAATAGTCAATTATCATAGAGTTTCTTTCTTAGTATTCAATGTATAGACACCATGGCCCTAAAAGTAACCATAGTGATATCAGAGCTTACTGAAAAAGGAGAGGAGGAGATACTAAAATTGGTATAAGAGGACATCTGCTTCAGGGTAGGATGTAATACCTTGGACTAAACCAAGTCTCCCACTGAGAACAATTAACAAAAAACTGATACAATATTTTTTAAAAACCATTTAAAGACATTGAATACTGTCATGGCAACCAGAATCCAAGGTACCAATAAGTCAGAAAGAAGAGAACTTCAGAGAGGTAAGCAGATAACTTTCAAGCTATTTTGCCCTTGGAACATTTGATGATTTTTGGTTCATGAGAACAGACTGAAAATCCAGGCAGAGGGTCTTAACTAAGAGGTAACGAAACAGGAAAAACTTTATAAATGCATAGGGCTATAGACACAAAAATTGATTTCAAGTCTTCCAAGTCAGCAAGGACTTGAGGAGCCAAGATTCTGGAGAGAAGCAAAACAAACAAACAAACACAGAGAAACTGAGAGAGAGAGAGAGAGAGAGAGAGAGAGAGAGAGACTAACAGTAGATTCCCTGATGAAAAATGTGCAAATTTCAGACTGGACAAAGCACAGGACACAAAGTTAAGTAGAAAACTGTGGGAAATCAGAGTGAAGCTTTTGGAGGTCTCACAGCCCTGAGGAATCAAAATTGAAATTAAAGGCATTAAAAAAATGTTGAACCCAAGGAAACAGCGGGGACTCACAGGACCCCTGGATAGCTGTACCCTAGTAACAGGATGCACCAGGTGAAGCCGAATAAACTTTGTAAAGCTACAACACACACTCAAGTCATCTCAGTCCATCACTAGAGGATTTACATATCAGGAGTATGTAAGTAAGTATTGACTGTGCAAAATAATAATAGCAACGTAAAATAAGATTTAACATATGTGCAGAATTAAAATGCACAACAAAAACACAGAAATTGACACCAAGTAAATGCAATTAAAGTGTTTTAAGATCCTCGCTTTGTTTGGAAAGTGATAAAACTCCGAATTTATTTGAGATTATAAAAGTTGGGAAATACTTTTTATAATCTCTAGAGTAACCATAAAAAGAATAATAAAAGAATGTTAAGCTAACAAATTAATACATGGGAAAATTGAATAGTAAAATGCTATATTAACCCAAAGAAGGCAAGAACGAAGAGAAAAACAATAGGAGAGAAAACATAAATGGAAGTAATCATTCCACTGAGACAAGTAGAAAATAGTTAAAGAGTGGATATAAATATGACTATGTCAGCAATGAGATCAAGTGTAAATGAACTAAATATTCTAATTCAAAGGTAAGTATTATCAGACTAACTAAGAAACAAAATCTAAATCTAACTATGAGTACCTTAGGAGAGACACTCTTTAAACATAAGCATGCAAAAAAAGCCGAAAAGCAAAGGATGGAAAAGATATAACATGCAAACACTAACAAAAATAAAAGCTGTTAGCCGCACCAATGTCAGACAAAGTAGACTCTATTTCAACCTGACAATACAGAGGAGAACATATCAGGAAATTCAAGAATGGATTCATATTTAATAATAATTCAGGGGCGCCTGGGTGGCTCAGTCGGTTGAGCCTCTGACTTCGGCTCAGGTCATGATCTTGCGGTCTGTGAGTTCAAGCTCCACGTTGGGCTCTATGCTGACAGCTCAGAGCCTGGAGCCTGCTTTGGATTCTATGTCTCCCTCTCTCTCTGCCCTTCCCCTGCTCATGCTCTGTCTCTCTTTCTGTCAAAAATAAATAAACATTAAAATAATTTTAAAAAATATTTAATAATAATTCAATATATTTCCCCACGTTAACAGAGTAAAATAAAAAAAGAACATGATATTTCAACTGATGCAGAAAAAGATTTTGACAAAATTTGATGCCCATCTATGATAAATCTCTCAGCAAACTGAGAGCATAAAGGAATATCCTCATCCTGATAAAGGAAATCTATGAGAACCCAAGAAGTAATGTCATACATAATGATGACATTTTTAGTAACGGCAATGATACACTAAACCCAGAATTGCCAACACAATAACAAAGCTGGGGAAGTTACACTCTTTGATTTTAAGACAATATAAGATTCAGGAATAGAAGACAGTGTGGTATTTTCATAAAGATACACAAATATATCAATAGAACAGAATAGAGGGTCCATGTGTGTTCAGTTGAATTTTGATAAAAGCACCAATGTCAGTGAGGGAAGTAAAGACTTTTCAAAAATTAAGCTGGGAAAGTTGGATCTCTATTTAGAAAGAGAAAACAAAAAGAGCCTTGATCCTTACACCATACATTAAAAAGTATCATAGTTCTAAGTATAAAAGTCAAAACTATAAACATCCTAGAAGAAAATGGAGGACCTAGGGTAGGCAGATTTTCTAAACTGAACACAAAAGCACTAACCATAAAAGAAATGGTAAATTGAACTTCATCAAAATTAAAAACTTCCACATATTGAAAGATACCACTAAGAAAATGAAAAGCAAGTCACAAATTAAGAAAAATTACTACAATATGTATGTCCAATAAAAACTTAGATCCAGATTATAAAAAGAAGTTACAAGTCAGTAATAAAATACAAATGACCCAGTAAAAAATAGGCAATAATTTGGATAAATATTTCATACAAAAGAGCATATAAATGACCCAAAATATACATGAAAAGAATTCTAAGATCATTAAGTCATCAGGAAAATACAAATTGAAACTATAATTAAGTACTACTACAAACCCATTAGAATGACTAAAATGTAAAAGATTATCAACATCAAATGGATCTCCTATTTTCTTAGTAGGAGTATAAAATGGAAAAATCACTGTGGAAATCTCTTTGGTAGTTTCTTATAAATTAAATATATACCTGCCTTATCATCCAGCATTTCCACTTCTAGACACATACCTCCAAAAAATGAAAATATTTGTTCATAAAACTAGTGTATGTATGTTGAATGTAGCTTTACTTGTAATAGTGAGAGTTGGAAACAACCTAAATGCACATTAGCACATTAGATTGATCAAACAAATTTTAGTATATTCATACAATGTCACAATCCTCACCAATTAAAGGGAATAAACTGTTGATACATGCAAGAACATCAACAAATCTCATGCTGTATGAAAGAATGGAGACATAAAAGAAAATCTACTGTATTATTTCATTTTTATGAAATTCAAGAATAAGAAAAGGCTAATAAATCACGGTAGTGTGGTTGCCTCTGGATGGGAAGTGGGACTGATTAGAAAAGAATGAGGAAAATTTCTAGGGTGAAGATAATGCTCTATATCTTGATTGCATGTGGGTTACAGGGGTATAACACACAACTTTATAACTTGCATCAAACTTCCATTAAAATATATGCATATCGATATAGTTATGTAACTGTGCTTCAATAAAAAGAATATGAAATGAAAGAATAAAAAGGATTAGGGAGAAAATGTAAATATCAAAGTTAGCCAAAGAAGATTTAATATATACATATTAGAAATGCTTGAAGAAAAAAAGCAAAGCAAGAAAATGAATACTGAAGACTACATAAAAAAGACTTAATATATAGATATTAGAAATGCTTGAAGAAAAAAACAAACCAAGGAAATGAATACTGAAGACTACACATATATAGCTCAAGAAAATTTTACTGAAATTTTAAAAGATTTATAACTACACATTGAAAGAGAATATTGTGTACTTGAGAATGTTGACCCAAGAAAACCAATATGAAGACACATTCTAGTAAAATAACCAGACTTTATAGGAAATGGAAAAAACATTTATTTCGGATGTCTAGGGAAAAAACAGCAAGTGTTTTATAAGGGAAAATAGATTATCACCAGAATTTGGGGCAGCAAAGCTTTATATTAAATGTAACTAGAATGACATATTGAAGTTACTTTAGGAAAACAAAATGTGCTTTCTAAATTTCATAGCCAGCAAAACTAGCATCTGATATAAAGGTTGTAGATGAACTGTTTTCAACAAGCAAAAACTAAGTGACTATTGTTCTCATGAGCAAATCCCTGAAAAATCTACTCTGGGCTAAGCGTATGGGCTTTGGACTACCAAAATAAGTAGGACATCATCATAAGGACTGGAGGTAAGTAGTAAACGCATCCTTGATTGTTGAATTACGAATAAATGAGGGTTAAAAGGGAGAAAGTATAGTAGGTAATGTCTATATACTCATATAATATAGCTACAGTAAAACTATTTAAATTTTTTTTTAACGTTTATTCATTCTTGAGAGACAGAGAGACAGAGCATGAGTGTGGGAGACGCAGACTGAGAAAGGGAGACACAGAATCCAAAGCAGGCTCCAGGCTCCGAGCTGTCAGCATAGAGCCAGACGCAAGGCTCGAACTCACAACTGTGAGATCATGACCTGAGCCAAAGTTGGATGCTTAACCAACTGAGCTGCCCAGGTGCCCCTACAGTAAAACTATTTTATTTATTTATTTATTTATTTATTTATTTATTTATTTTTATTTAAAAAAAATTTTTTTTTTGATGTTTATTTATTTTTGAGACAGAGAGAGACAGAGCATGAATGGGGGAGGGGCAGAGAGAGAGGGAGACACAGAATCGGAAGCAGGCTCCAGGCTCTGAGCCATCAGCCCAGAGCCCGACGCGGGGCTCGAACTCACGAACCGTGAGATCGTGACCTGAGCTGAAGTCGGACGCTCAACCGACTGAGCCACCCAGGCGCCCCCAGTAAAACTATTTTAAATAAGAGGGATGGAAAGATCAGATGCAAACTACTGTATGGACCTCTTTTTGAGAAATTAATTGATTGTTATTGTATTAGTAGTTATTCTAAGACACGTGTATGGCTATTGTGGAATAACATAAATATATACTTCTGAGATATTTTAATTATATCATCTCCTGTTTCCTTGGAAACTAGGATTCTTCTCGTGGAATGAAGGAACTCTATACATGTAGTAAATAACATGAGCTATGAATTTCTGGATCAGAAAGCCTGAGAACGGATATAATAGACATTACATGATTTAATAATTAAACATTTGATGGCATTAGGCTGAGATAGCTTGTTTTACCCTATTAATCCTAAGGAACATCTTACAATTTGAACTTAAATTTCAAAAAGCCCCTTCCCCTACCTCCAAATCACAATGGTCTGTGGTCATTTGTAAGGTGTGTTTCAGTGACTGCTTTTCTCTGCTTTTGTGTCTGATCCACCCCTACTTGTAATGATCAATCATGTTATAGATTGGTTAATACATTTAGTCTGGTAAAAGTTCAAATTGTATAGGCTTTGGACCCAAACAACCGTGAGGTAACTGCATATTTCAGCTTCTTCTATATGTCTTAAATGGGATTTTGTGAGCAATGTTACTTTTACTTATATTTTATGTCTTCATTTTTCTCTGCAATCTCTCTTTTTGCCACCAACTGTCCAAGCCCTAGGTCAGGCCACTGTAATCTTGGACCTGGACCCTGCAATAGCCTCATCCCAGAGTCCAGAGTCTCGAATCTTGCTCCCCGGTGCAATCTCCATGCTGAGGATGGAGTGTCAGCTCTACAACACACATCTAATGGGTGACAGTGCAGTCCTGCTTTATGACCTTAGAGCATTTCCATGGTTCAGAGGGTGAGATCCTAGTTCCTAAGGCCTCTAACTAGACCCTGATTTGGTCATAGCTGATTATTCCATTGCTTCACTTCCTTCAGCCACAAGTATTTTTCCCACTCAGAGCCTTTACATTCTGACTGCTTGACTGCTCTACCCTATTAGCCTCCCTCCATCCCTAGCTAACCCCTTTTCTCCTTCAGAAGTCTTATTTAAATAATACTTCTTCCTGGAACATGTCCAGCCTCCATGCACTGGGACCAGTTATATCTCTGTAATAACACCCCGTAACACCTTGTATTTATTCTTATAAACACTCACTACACTTGGTTTGTTTTTCTGTTAGTTTGTTTTTGAGAGAGAGTGTGGGGGGGGGGAGGGGCAGAGAGAGACAGAGAGAGAGAAAGAGAGAGAGAGAGAGACTCTTAAGCAGGCTCCACTTGCTTGGCAGATAGTGATGTGGAGCTGTATGTCACAACAGTGAGATCATGACCTCAGCTGAAATCAAGAGTTGGAAGCTTAACTGGCGGAGCCACCCAGACGCCCCAACACTCACTACACTTGTCATTACTCACTCGATGTCTGGTTTCCTGCCTAGATTTTCACTTCCACAAAGGCAGGGGCAGGATCTGTTCTGTTCACTGTTATATTACCTGCACTGTACCGGTGTCCCCCACACACGGGACACTTGAAAATTGGTTGAGTGAATGAGTCAGCAGTGGTTCTCTTCCCAAACGTAAAAGGTATGTGTCAGGCCTTGAAACCAATCTAACCACTAGAGCAAAAGTGATTTCATGCTAGGATCAGCCCTGGAGTAACTTTTGGCTTTTAACCATTCAGAGCTAAACAAACATTTTTTGTGTGTAAGAAATTACTGTTGGCCCTATTGAAAACTGCCCCCGTCCACACCGCTATATGATGTGGTGTCTCTTGCCTCTCTATCTTCTCACATAGGGATTCCTGCTTTAAACACTTTCCCTGTACCTTCCCTCACCTTAACCCACTGCTAGGCCTACCTAATGGATTAGCTAATGGTCTAGGCAGCTGTTATTCTCAGCTCTCTTAGATCCCCACCCCTGACTCCATGGTCTACACCAGAGGCCCCTTCTATTATGCTTCCTGAACATGCTGTCCTTCCTCTGTCTTAGGACTTTACTCTGCCACATTGTCATTGTGAGGGTTCTTTCTGGTGCCCTCCACTCCACTCGAAATTCTGTGGGGCCACAGACCACTCAATATTTCTTCACCAGTAAATTGTCCACAGTCTCTAAAGTAGTCCATATATTTTAAACCAAGGCCTGAATTATGAAAACTTTACTAAAATGGCTTGAAGTACTATGGCTTGCAATGAGGCACTGACAGAATCGATGGCCAAAGTCACAGGGCTGGCTGGTGACACAGATCCATCCCTTCTGCTTCCTCACTGCCACTCCTGCTCCATGGTCATACTTCCTTCTATTTTACTGTGATCATGTATGTCTTTATTTGTTTTCCTTTGTTAACACCTTCCCGCCCCCCATCCCAAACCCATCTAAGCCAAGTCACATAAGCAGTGCAGAGTGGAAAATGATACTAATTCCCACAGTGTTTGAGAAAATTTACTAGAAGCAAAGTAACACTATATATTTTTATAGCTGGAAAATCAGAAAGGAAAATATTTCTTATTGATTTCTTTCAAGTGGTCGTTTTTCAATATATTTAGCAGCATCACTAGGGACTTGGCCTAATTTTGTTAGCAGTGGACCCCTCATTTATCTCGAAGAAAATCTGTATAGAAGGTATTGTTAAGTTGCCTTAAATTATAGGTTTCCTTTACCCTTTTGAAACAAAATCAAATTATAATCATATATTTGGATTAACTTGATTAAAATATATGCTTATTTTCTCTTTATATTCTATTAACCAGTGTTAATAATAGATAATATTTTATTGTTGGCCTGTAATTTATGGTGTATTTTAATTCATTCACAAGACAATGTCCTAATCATCTATTTCCCTTTAACAAAACAGAACATCTTTCCCCTCCTCTTTGTTCATTTTCAAGCAACTGAGAAGCATTTTACAGCCAAGATCCTTTATAAAAGTAGTAAATACAGGTTTATTTTTTAAATTTATTGATTCCATACTGCATACCTTTATAATAAATGCTGTGTCAGAGCTATGGCATTTTCTTTCCCTTCCATTGGCATACCTACTGAAATTTGAAAGAATCACTCACATTTTGCATAGATAGGTGATGGATTTTTTGTCTGGCTGGCTAGCCACGTATAGGTTTTGTCTTTTGGTCAATATTTTTAAATATAAAATCCTGGCACTTAGAAATTACTTTTTCAGAGGTCAAGGAAGAAAGGATAGGGTTTGAGATGGAGATGGGATTACTCTGCTATAGACACTTCTCACAATCGTACCCCCTTTTTGCAAACTGCCTCCCTGATCCTGCCCATGGGGGACAAGAATGATGCGCCTTTGGAAGACAGTTTTATACCCTGTGACTCCACATACTGTCTTTACTTCCTTAAGCTGAGATAGACACATGAACCAGACATAGCCAATCAGTTTCTGTGTTATGTAAGCCACATAGGTAGAGAGAACTGAAGTAGTCTCTTTGGGTAGCTGGATCTCTAACACAGCAACTCAGGAGCACTGGGATGGTTGTCCTTGGACTGACCATGAGGACCCACGATGTGGAAAAAGCATATCTACGAGGAGAAAAGGAAGGGGGCAGGCAGGGAGACAAGAGGTGAGGCTGAGACCTTCCTCCTCAGGAGCCAAATCCCTTATGTGACCCAGAAGCATTCTAAATCTTGTTACCATGAGATACCGAAAGTATTCCTTACATTCTTTCTGTTAAATAGCCCAGCTCTTTTGCTTAGGCTAGCTTCAGTTGGCTTCTGTAACTTGCAGCCAGAGAGTTCTAATTAAGGAGTCTAAGCCTCTGTTCTCATGATCTGAAGCTTACAAATCCGCTGGTACTTTCTTGTTCTGTTCTTCATTCTGCAAGCTGTTAATGTTTTGCTCCTGCTAGCTTTACAAACATGTTGCTTACATGATCTGCTTCGCTTTCGAGTAGGTAACACATTACATTGGACACTCACAGATGGAATGCAAATGACCTCATCTTTCTTTAGCTGTGGCCAAGCATGGACAGGTTGCCAAGCCATGTCAAACGGGATGTCTTTTCCCACACACATCTCACACTGAGTAACACTTGCATGTCTCCACTTTCAGCAGATACACGCTCCTCCATGCTACACAGCATAGATATCATGAGCTGATGATAATGATGATGCATACAGCCAGTTTTCAGAACTCTCTTTCCATGATAGTGTAATTCAGAGTTTTATGTTAAACTCCCATACGTCCTCCCCTACCTCCATAATTCCAATGTCACTAGCTAACAGCTATTGAGATTTTGCTATATGCTAGGCACTGTACCATGCTCTTTGCACCAATTTTCCTATTTATTTTATATAAATGGAAAATAAATTTGCTTAGGCTAGCTTAAGCTGGCTTCTATAACTTGCACCTCAAGGGTTCTAATTAATGAGCCTTTATGCTCTGTTCTGAGATGATCTGATCTCTAATGATCTGAGAACACCCATGGTCAGGTTTAGCCTGTGGGTCTCCAGTAGGTCTTCTGGTAATCTCTTTCAGTTAACAGGTGACTGTTATATAAAGTGGGGCCTTGCAAACAAACAAACAAACAAACAAAAAACACACCTACACTCGATAAAACTTCTGACTCTATATTTACCCATCCACCTGAATCACCATTCCTATTATTCCCCTTACCTAATTTTATTATAATGGCATGTTATACCAATAAACCATGAACTTCTTGAGGGCAGTCTACATGCCTTATTCATTGTATTGAGTGCATGAATGAATACGTACATTGTTGAGGTATGTAAACAGCTAGACATAAACAGCTATTAGAATGATGAAAATAAATGATTGTATCCAAAAAACAATGCTTTTAGTTCCATCTCTTTATCTTATATAAGTGGCCCTGAGCTTTCCCTGCCTTAGTTTCTTTGCACAATTGTCTTATATGGACCTCTCTTGGGCCATTATGTATATTCATATAGAATATTCTGAGTTCAGTTTAGAAACTACATACTGTTTACATACGAGGATAAAATAATAAGTTTGGGAACTTGAATATGTGTCAGTCATGCAAGTTCATTTGAATGTGAAAGAAATATAAATGGTGATCTATATTCAAAAGGAATTATGTCCTCTTTGAAACTGTCTGATAGTCTGCACTTTATGGTCTCAGTATAGAACTTGAAAACATAAAATATGAGTAGTAAAAGTAGCAATTTTTGTATTATTTGAAAAATAAGTATATTATTAACAAGAGAGAACAAACAAGAAAACAGCGGTGACCGTAATTTTGCTGCACCTCAAGGGGGACAAGTTGTGTCCATCCACCCTTTGTCTTGTCGTGTACCCCTCCCCACACTTAAGCCTGTGATTTCTGCAGGTGGTCCCTCACAGCGGCACAACTTCTCCACATGTGACATGCTGACTTACCTACTTCCATTCTAAATTATGGCTACTGTGCTTCCAGGTGACTTCTTTCAGGAAGTGATGACATTTTGGCTTACTTTTTAAGGGGCATAAGTCTTTACCCCAAACAAAATGTGCTCATGCTGGCAGGCTCAGGCACTATGACTGGCTGTCAGGGAGAGATCCAAGGATTTCTAGCTCCTTTCAATCACAGCTGAACAAAGGGACCTGTTTCAGCTCCAGCTGAGTCTGGATACACAACAACCTTCGTCCTTCTCCAAACGACTTCTACTTATGAGCTGCGAATCCTCTACCTCCTCCAGTAGTTACACAAAAGTACACGTTACTTTCCAGACTTTTCTTTGTACGTCCCTCCTCAAGTCCCACACTCAATATTTTAAGTCCAGAAGTCTGATAAAATCAGTAATAAGGGCTATATCTTTGGATTTTAACTAAAAGTCCTATAAGTTCCCAGCCTGATGTTTTTCATCTTTCTTTTTAGTATCAAGCAACATAACATATAGCTAAGCGAGAACTAGCATCAACTGCAATCTACATGTTCTTCAGAGTTGATGCTTCATTGGTCACAGAGCTGTCAATAGATGACAAAGGGCTGTATTGTAATGGCACACTTCTGGGTCAGGTGGCTTAGCATGAACCACATGATCTCTCTGTTATATCTTCCATTTTGTTTCTCTGTTGGCTCCTTTCTTAGATACTACGAACAAGCTTAAATTTCTTTTTTATTATGTCACTCCTAGCCTCGTTAAATATTAGCTAGAATTTTAAATTCCTTTAATGCCCAAACTCAACTTATTGCAACAGAAATTCTACCCATATCACTGAAGCTACTCAAGGATAACCATAGAGTCTCCATCCTTGGGGATCCCAAGGATCCCAAGCTCAGTCTTCTTGAAACAGTCTGTTGTACACTGAATGTTGTTCCCAAGTTTGTAAGTTCAAGTCCCCATGTGATGTCATTAGAAGATGGTGCTTTTGGGAGGTAATTAGGGTTACATGAAGTTCTAAGAGTGGGGTCCTCCTCTGGGACTGGTGCTCTTATAAGAAGCGAGACCAGATAGGTCTCTCTCCCTCCCTCTCCCTCTCTCCATGCTTGCACAGAGAAGAAGTTATGTGGGCACACAGCTAGAAGGCAGCCATCTGCAACCCAAGATGAGAGATCTCACCCGAAATCAACCATGTTGGCATTCTGATCTTGGAATTCTGGCCTCCAGAACTGTGAGAAAATAAATGTCTGTTGTTTAAGCACCCAGTCTGTGGGATTTTACTATGGCAACCTGAGCTAAGACACAGTCTCCTCCCTGGTTTCCAGGATACTGCAGTCCTCCTGCTTCCCACCATTCTTTTGTTTATTGCCTTTTGTTTATGTTGCCTTCAGGTTTTCTTCAATTATCTTATCTCTCAAGTGCAAGTGTCCCCTAATGTTCTTCCTCCTACTTTCTTCTTTTCTTATGTCATAGTCACTCTTTTGGCCACTTCAAATCTAGAGCTCTGACTTAGACTTTCTCTTGAGTTCCTGACTTAAATTTCTAAACAACTCATGGCTGACTCTATTTGGATGCCTTCACTGCATTTTCAATTAATAAGTTTGAAACTCAACTCATTCATATCTCCCCAGTTCTACATCTGTATTCCACCATCATGGTAGCTGCATTTTTCTAGTCACACAGGCTCGAATCATGAGAGTTGTAGTCTAGTTTTTATTTTTTCCTTCCTCTTTCCAAACCAATAACCCAACTCTAATGAATCAAGCTCAGAAAACTTTTTCCTATTTGTACCTGAGGTTTGACTTTCACTCCACTGCTCTATTTTATAACTTTCATTTTTAACCTGTCATTTGGATTATTGTAGCACTCTATTAACTACCCTTTCGATAGTCAGTCTCTTCCCATGAAGCTTACACATGACCATAAAAGATCACAAAAATCTTTAATGCACTTTGCAGTTTATATAACAAATACCTGAGCTTCTTCTTAGAACATTGACCATTATCTACAGTCTGTCCTCTTTCTGCATTACAAATTCACCCACCACTACACCTTTCCATGTAACTCACTCATACCAGATTCCATGGTGTAGCCTGAAAGTCCATTCACGTCTGTGAAGTTTCACTTTATGTTGAAAAACATCCTTTTGGGTCAAATTCAAAGGTCACTTTTATTAAGAAATTTTGTCCCATCCCTCCACAGATACTGCTCCCTTAGCTGAACCTAATCTCTTTCTTCTCTGACACTCAAATTATTGTATTGTGGTATTGTGGCACCTAGCCCCATATATTTAGTTATATTTTTGGGTGTCTTCCTGACTATATTGCAAGACTGGTACAATCAGTGCCTGCCTCTTATATCTTTTTTTATCCTGAATACGATCTGATGCCACATCAAGTACCCATGTGCTTTTAAGCTCAGTGCTGAAACAATGGCTGATTGAATAAGTGAATGAACAAACAGTAGATTCTCCATGAATGTTACTATCAAGTAGTAAAATTCTATGACAAGTACTTAGATAAAATCTTCAGATATTTACTCTAAAAGCAAGGGAAGAATTACAATACTTTCATCTTATTTTACAATATACTTTTAAAGCCATTTATTGTATGCTTATGAGAAAAATGATTTCAAAATGACATATTTTCTCATTCATAAGCTTATTAGAGTAATGATTGAGTTCTTTCTATGAAAGAAAACATGTTATTTCTATTTGATTGTGATGTCCGTTGCTTCCCTCTCATATTTCCTTTAATAATCAAAAGAAGAAAGTCAAATTAAAAGGCATACGCAGGGCACAGTCACGAATGCTGCAGGCTTAGTGACCTCTGCTTGCAGACAAAAAAAATGTTTCTAGCAGACCAAGAGGAAAATTTCCTCGGAGCATCTTTCTATTTGGTATTTCACTTAGCTTTTGCACTCAAATGCTTAGGACACAATCACAGGAACATAATAATATTCTATTTATTTAGGAACCTGCACTTTAAAATTACTTCCTTGAATCAATGTAATGTGTTTCTGTGATTGTAATTGCTTTTAGTTTTGCATGCAAAAGGCCATAGGAGTGTACTGTCACATTTCAGCTTCCTGTGCCATCAGAGTGGCATTCAGTGAGGTCATTTACTCAGAAAATATCTAGAAATAATAGTTTGAAGTCATTAATACCCTAGTTTTTAAAAGAAGCATGTCATTCACATTATGTTTTAATTTTTCAGTTATATAATGTTAACTCACTTTGCTTAAAAGGAAGTGATAAGTAATTTGTATCTAAAAGTTTACTTAATTACGAATGTCTAGGAATTTCTATTGCCAAGAAAGTGCATTTTACCACTAGGTTTACTTAGGTTAAGCCTGAATATTTTCCTATTCAAATACATTAAATTAACAGCTAAAGAATTAGAGATTTCAAAGGCAATATACTACTCCATCCACCTTCTAGGGTAGGATTATGCTTAATGGGACGTCTGACTGTAAGTAACCCAAACACCCAATTTTTTGGTTACACTCCTCCTAAATTACTTTTCAAAAAATGCAAAGCAAGTGCCCAGACCTTTGGTTGTGTCAGATGCTTAGCTGTGAATCGAATTTAAAAACTGCAGAAAACTTTGCAAAAACAGACCCACGACGTCATCCCTCCCAAGCATCTTAGAAACAGCCTCTTAGGGGGATGTAGTCAGACTTGCAACTCCTCAGAATAATATTCAAACAGATAGATCAGTTGGAAGCTCTTCATTACAGCAGCTGTTCTGTGTTTATAGCTACATATGCAGACTGCTGAACACCCTCAGCGCACCATAAATGTAGGAATTACACATCCAGAATGGTAATAAACTCATTGGGTGATGTGCTCTCCAGAGTTTTCAGCCCCTTGCTCCAGTTGGCACAACTCTGCTAGATTTTAGTTGCTGTAGAAAAATATTAGATTGTTGTGGTTTTTGTAAGTTTGGAGACAAACCAGAAAAACATAAAATAACATTTAAAAAGGTAAAAATGTAGGCACTGATATTATTAATTTAAAATTACAGTCTCATAGAGAGTTACAAGAGAAGCCATAGAAGAAAAAATGAGAAAACGCGTGCATAAATGGCTATGATCGGTAGACGTTTAGCCTCAAATATTTTCTGTACATCAGCTCAGCTGTGTGGTACATCCTTCAGAAGCTACAGATTGTACTAAAAAAGCTGCATGTTATTAATTAGAAGCATATTTCCTACCATCATAATCCGATAAAACTTCATAAATTATAGCTAATAGATAAGCAATTTACTGGTAAAACGGCACTTCTTAGAAAACCAATACAATTTAGAACAAGCTGATTTCTCTCTTAAAAGCAGGATCCCAAATACATTTTTTTTCTAAATTCATAATAGTGACGGGAATATTCTCAGCTTCCCCGGAAGAGGTTCCGGGTATGACAGGATGATCTGAATGTACAACAATGCCTGGCTGCCAGAGAATTGCTAAGCATTGTTAAAGTAACATCAGCTTATCCCAGCAGCAAGCACTATATACTATTCATCACTGCTCTTGGACAGGCGCTTATAGAATTCTGTGTACAAGGGGACATAAAAACCCTGGGAGAGCTTTCAAAAACGCATATCCCTGGGTAGCAACACAAGATGTCTTGATCACATAGGTCTCTCCTTTCATTTAACGGCTAGAACAGCTTTCAGAAATGACTATGACCAAAAATCATACGAAAGTTTCTGAAGAACCATAATAAAGTCAGAAAAGTCAGAAACGTGGACGTGCATAAAGGTAGGTGGTCGAATGGAACCCTCACAAGGCCATTTGAGATGCAATCAAGGAAATCTTTTAGTGTCTACAAACATTCCAGCTTAAAGAGCGTTTTCTCCCTTCTCATTTGCGTTTCTTCTCACTTTTTCCCTCTTAATGAAAATTGTTATGCGCCATTTTACATCTGGATTCTGTGGCTATGGTCTATTATTCTTTTCTCATTTCATGGCACTGTTGGTTTGCCTTCACGCTTACTGATGAGTCCCTGCTAGGGGCCTGCTCCTGAGGGGGTACTGGCGAGCGTGAAATGCCTGGCAAGGGAAAAAAAATGACTAAGTGACTTTTATGACCAGTATCTTATTCAGAACTTGAAATTGATACGGCAACAATCAGGCATGCACTATGACCTTAACCCTTAATGCTGGAAAATTATTATTTATTATTTGAAATAATAGTAATTCTGTGGATTAAAAAATATATTTTCCTATAGACTCCTTCACCCGGTCCTCAAACCAATTACAGGATTTCTGTAAAAGATGCCCCTGGCACTGCTTGACAAGTAAAGATACAAAACACAGAGGCACGTCAATTTTTTGACATGTGTTAAGATGAGAAATTTCATGCAAGTTAAGACCTAGACAAAGAACGGCTAACTAAACAGAATTACACTTAGGAGTCACAGAATTTCACAGTGGCTGAGTTCCCTCCCTTACAAAGCGGGGGGAAATAACACCTATTCCCCTTGTCTTCTGACTTGTTCGGGTTATAAAACCATGTATATGTTACAATTACTTGTATTAAAATTCCTCACTTTTAAAGGATTGTTTCAAACAGAAAAATTAACACTGCTAATGAGGAAAATAGAGGAGGTTTTGGATGGGTCAAGTACCTTTAGAACTTCAAGCATCCATGTCAGTTTGGAGCTCCTCACCTTTATCTGTTTGTTTTTATTTCTTTTGGTGCTTTATGGCTCAGAAACAAACCATTCTGATCTTGAGCTTGCAGTAGAGGTAGCTCGATTCTCATGTAGCATTATGGAACATCTTTATTATACATCCATGCTCAATAAGTAAGAGGGGCATGGTAGGAGGGTTGCTTAAGGAAACTTCTCTCAGGAAAGACTCGCTGCTAGTTGCACTCAAATTTTGAAACAGTCAAATTTCCACAGGGGCTTCATTTCCTTCCTCTCCAACCCAGGTTAGTAATGGTGAGACTCCAGCATGATAAAAATAAATCAGAAACTTTATTCAGTCATATTCTAAACTAAAAATTGGAACTAGAATTTGCATCTCAAACCCAGACCCCAGAGATGTGCTCGTGCTCCATACAGGGAAGGACCCGCGTGAAAGGAAACAATTATTGGCAGAACAGACGCTGAAGATTCTAGGTAAGAATAAGGGTATGTTCAGCTGGTTGTTGTTTCATGCTCCTGGCTTTTTCAAAGGAACGAAAACAAAGACCTTTAGTATTTCCTACTGCAGAAGAGTATGACATTTGGGCGGGCGGGGGGGGGGGGGGGGAGGAAAGAGAAAAGATTAAGAAAGGAAATGAAAACCGTTGGGGAAATGGAAGAACGCGATTTACTCAAATGGAAGAAAAGAGAAAAGACAGAGAGGGAGGCAAAGCGGGGTCAGATAACTCACTTGGCATTCCCTGCACCTGGTTTCTTTCTTCGGAAAATGTTGAGGAACGTGTTGGAGCGGCAGGGCAGCTTGCCATCACCAACATGCATGCGGACTACGTCAGAGGTGGTGAAGGCACTGCGGACATTCCTCTCGGGCTTGGCAATAATGATGTACATCTTGGGAGTGAACATGCACCCCAGGGCCACCGTTACACTGAGGCTCACTGCAAAGCAGGTGGTGATGATCTTGTAGTTGCTCCCAAAGTAAATGGGCACAAAAGCCAGCCAGATGATGCAGGTGGTGTACATGGTGAAGGCAATATATTTGGCCTCATTGAAGTTGGCGGGCACATTGCGGGTCTTGAAGGCATAATAGGTACAGCTCATGATGAGGAGTCCATTGTAGCCCAGAGGGGCCACCACACCCAGGTTGCTGGTATTGCAGATAAGGTAGACTTCCTTGATACTTGGGTAGGACAGAATGGGCATGGGGGGCTCCATGATGATCAGGGTTACCACCAGGGTTAGCTGCACGCTAATCAGAATTGAGGCGATGATCACCTGGGCCCAGGCACTCATGAACCTGGGCTTCCGGGTGCAGATCTTCTTTTTGCTGCCAGCGAGGATGCGTGCAATTCGGTTGGTTTTGGTCACTAAAGCAGAGTAGCACATGGCAGAGGAGAGGCCAACCAGAAGGCGCTGGAGGTAGCAGGATGTGGTGGTGGGTTTGGCAATGAGAGTAAAAGGGCACACGTAACCGAGGAAGATGCCAGCTAGGATAATGTAGCAGAGCTCCCGACTGGAGGACTTGACAACTGGTGTGTCCCGGTACAGCACAAAGATAAGAGTAACAAATAAGGTGACAAGTATGCCCAGGCAGGAAAAGGCGATGGCTATGATGGATTCTATGTTGCTCCACTCAAGATAGCGCACAGGAATAGGTTCACAGCCTGTAACGAGAAAAATAGCTTTAAAATTCAAGATTTCTGCTGATCAATAATAGCATCGCTTACCAGCTACAGAAAGCACAGCTATGTTCACATCTTCCATGATTCGCGTTATTTTAATTACGTGTGAAAATGTCTCACTATTACAGAAGTAAATATACACTATTGGCTTGTCTGGACAATCATGTTCTCAAACCTGATCTCGTCATAAGCCTAATGTGACATGTTAGAGCCTATAAAAATAATCTGTTCTCCCAACACCAGCTTTATAAATGGATGCCACTCCGTGGGTGGAACTTCGTTCTACACTTTCAGAAAAAGAAAGAAAAAGAAGGAAGCTAAACTGTGTTTCCAGGGAAGGTTAAATGGTAATAATGTACTAGAATAAGCTAGTAAGCAATAAATTAACAACGTGTTTATTTTCACATAACTGTCCAGAGGTAAGTCCAGCTCACAGACAAGAACTATCTTGACCAGCAGAGTGTTTTAAACATAAATTTTATCTGAATTCTTTAGAAGAATCTGCATTCTCCCATTTATTACATATTACTCACTTTGTCTCACCCCTTGAATTATGTATAACCCATCTGTGGCATCTGAGGGCCTTTGAGTTATCAGCCTCTACTGGAGGTACCAAGGAAGAATGGAATCTCCCATCACAAATCTCTTGAAAGGAGAGACAGCACTGTGTTCCTAAATACCTGGCTTATCTTTTTCCTCAGATGGAGAATAAAGTCTGTTTTGCAGAGATTTTGCAGAGAGAAAGAAATTTGTCAGGTCCTGGAGACAACCCCTTCACTGAACTTTGTGTTTAGTTTGGGCCAGTATTCCCAAATTGTGAGAATAAAAAAAAAGCCCACAACTTTAAGAAAACACTCCTTGTTCTGCAGCCATGGGAGCAGAAGCCACCAGAACCTGTTTTACTCCTGTTCAATCAACTGCAGCTCCCCTCAAGGACATGGTTTCTGCAAGCCTTCAGTCAGTGTCAACCTGTGCGTCTGATAATCACCCAAGAAGGAACAGACTCATTGCAACAAACAAACAAGTGCCAGCCATTCACAAGTACACACTCTGATCATAGCTGGGGGGAGGGGGAGGGGGCACTTTCGTGAATCAGGGGCCTGTCTATGCCAGAGTTTAAGCATCTTCCTGGAGAACGTCTGCTTTCTCTAAAAAGTCACATTTTTAATCCCAAATCTTCTCATTTCCTTGATAAACTTTAGAAAATGATTAGGTAGATAATTTAGAATAACAATGACTATTATGCGGAACTTTTGAGATGACACATCCAATGAATTACAATACGTAAAAGGGGCTGGGGACAAATTAGGAGATAAAATACTGAATAGTCAATACTCCACTCTTTTGATTGGCATACTGAGCTTGCTAAATAAAATTTAAATTCCAATGTAGTCTTTGTCAAAGCCCTTGTAACCTTCTGAAAGCTAGCCCTCATTCCATCCCTTTTTCTATGCAACTTTACCTGGTTTTGTAAATAAGCTAGTCTGTCCTCAGCGCTTTCATCAGAAAAAGAATACCACATTTTAAATTTGTAGAACACAAGTCAGATCTATGGACGTTGAATTAAAACCCTGGTCTAGAGCCAAATTAAGAGCTATAATTAATGATTTTCCTAAACTTCAGGGATATCGGCATAATATTTTCTGCAGAATTCAGGATTTTTATTAGACACTTACTGTCCTACACTACAGATATATATGAGTTAATTCAACTAATTGTTAGCCTCATGGAGGAAAATGTTTAAAAGCAGCCATTTAGAAAAGAGAAGATTTAAATAACCTAGTGGTGTAAAGTTTAAAAAATAGAAATAGAAAATGCATTACATAAGGCAGTTTTGAAAGCCTTTCTTTCAACAAAGATGCAGAAGTATAAACTAAATAAAGATAAAGATAGGCTTTATGACATCTTCAAACAATTCTGGGGTAGACTCAACACCTGACAAGAAAGACTATATCTTCTCATTTTATAAACGGGCTTAGTCCTGAATTGGGGGAATCAAACGGAGAAAATGTAAAATTATCAACTTAGAAAATACCCAATATGTGACTGGACATTTCCAGATAGACTTAAAAAGTAAATAAGCTAGAAATCAATATAGTTATGGATCTTTAGGTAAAACAACTAAAAGAGCCTCTATTCTGTATGATTTGTGAAACTGTAGAGAAGGAAGCCTATAGATACTTCAAACGGATATGTGATTTAAAGAACCAATGTCCCACATTAGCTAAAATTCAGAAGGACATCTATCTAAAGTCTGTCCAATGACTTAATCCCATGGGAAACACAGGCACCCAAAAACTCCTTGTCCTTCCTCTGAGCTCCCAAGGGAAGCAATATGTCTTTCTTATTGATATAGGTGTCTTTATGTCCCCCCATAATCTCGCTATTAATAGAACATCAGATATATTGGTTTAATAAAACCACAGGAATGGTGAAAACCTTTAACAATCCTATGCCTGGACCCACAACTAACAACTAGTATTTTGAGATTATTATTGGAAGGATACATTATTCTCTGTGACATAAAACCCACATATTTAATCTAGGATTTACTTCTAGACAAGATGTACTATGGTTCCCTATATATGATCAGATTATAGCTGCTCTACTCATGAAAATACCTATATTATCTATAATTTTAAAAAATTAGGCAAGAAATACCTTTAGTTGCAAAAGGACAAAAGACTTCACAGAAATAGGAAGATGGATTGTTGACAGAGCACAAAAAAATACAGATTATCATATGTACCTAGATTATCATGACTCTTCTTTTTTTGTGTAAACATGAAAATGATACACCATGATCTAGACATATGAACTCAACAGCAGAGCATATATCAAAGAACCATTGCTCATCGTCAAAGGCTCACAGTAAAAAAGGTACTGCAAAAGTTATGGATACTATGAAAACACTTTAGAAATACAATAGAAATATTTTAGAGATTATCATGCTAAGCAGACTGCTCTGACTAAAAATCCTAACAGAAAAGTTTCATATAAAACAACAAATAACTTATTACTAGTAACAAATATATGACGTTCAAGCATCCAATTATAGATCACAAAATGTGGCCAGAAAAGAAGTTCTTAAATAAAAATTCCAGAAATTCAATTATTACGTTGTAAGATTCATGAAGATAAATAACTGACAAAACCAGAATGGGTGTTTGATCGTACCAGATAAAATATCTACCAGGCATTGGATAAAATCCTGATGGAACAAATGAAATAATTCATTTCAGTAGGGACAAATTTGCTATAAAATTAAATACTATTGGGAAAACATTTCCAGGATGGCAGATGTGGCCAGTTCATGCTTCATTTATAATTAAATTAATTAGGACAAATTGTAAAGGTGGAGGCATTGACTGAAACAATTGCAGGAGAACTTTTGAGTTGCTCCAAAGGAATTGTATAGTCTTCTCCCTCCATGGTTTATGAATATGTACTAGCTTAAATAGTGTATTTATTTTGCTGGTGCGTTGAAGCATTCTGTTGAAAAGCCACAATACTTACAAAGGCTAAAATATTAGATTCTGTGGTCTTAGTTAACGTGTTCCCACTGACCAATCTAGTGATACGGGAACCTTTTCATTGGAACACTTATTCATGAATTTAAACTGTGCAATTCTGTCCTCATTTCCAACTCCCAGACAAATGAAAAAGGAACCTTAATATTGTTGAAGTTTACACCCCTTAGTGATTTAATCTGAGGTTCTTCAGAGAGTCTCCAGAAGTTGAAGGCACATGGAAATTGACCGTTAATTGAAGAAGCTTATAGCAAGCTGATGACTACACAATGGTCTTCTGTGCAAGATCATCTGAAGAAGATTCTTACATATATCATACTTTCCTTTGCATACTCTTTCTTATTCATACTTTTCTTCTTCACTGATTTGAAGCTATTCACATCTGAGTTTGTCTTTAATGTTCTCCTTACTGGTAATAAGTATTTGCCAGACTCTATGCTTTACTAAAAAATCATTAACACAATAATTCAATTATATCAAGCTATTGGTAGGTATGTTACATTAACTTTTCCAATAACGATACTATTTTTATATGCAAAGATTGCACAAGTTCAGATGCTTGAAAGGACTGAGAAGATTCACAGAACATACTTATATAATGTTTTTACTTAAGGGCAAAAGGTATAATATACTAAGAGAAAGACAGTGCAGGTAAGCGCCAAGGGGCAAAGGGAGATCCAGGTGCAAGCCCTCTAAGATCCTTACTCCCACAAGGGTACACATCACCTTTGAAATGAGAGCTCAAGGCAGAAGTTCCCAGTGAAGTCTTTTTATGATCTTTAAGTCATACAGCCAAGTCTGTCTATCTAATGAGTCAGCTGAAATCCATTGGTAAACAAACTGGTTTTGGTTGTCACCAAGTGGAGCTTCACTCTCTAAACTGCGTATCATAAATATCAGTCCCCTTAATGTAGCCGAGAGTGAAAAACCAGTACTCAGGCATCTGCACAAGTAATCACAGAATCATTCCAAACCTAGCTATACACTAAGCCTATTCTACACAGTGTAGTGGACACAAGTGAAGAAAAATATGCTTATGCTAGAAGGAGATATAAGTATTCTGTGCTGAAACAGTAGCATTTTGTCAACAACACGCCAAAACAATGTACCTACAACTCTACCGTGGTTGCTTTATTTCTTGTGAAGGTCCTAGGGTCTTTTTCCTATGGGGAAACCAGACCTTTCAAGGTCAACCCAGAGCCCCCCAAAACAGAATCACTTGAGGATTGGGACTGACTGTTTATATTTCGAACCAGCTTCTTAAACATGTTTTCTCCTCCTTTTTCTTCTTTCCTTTCCTTCTTCTTTTATTTTTTTAGACATCTTAAATTTGAGAAGCATTAGCTTTGATTCCTTGAGAGACTTAGCTGTAATATCCATATTGTCCATATAAGTGATGTGATATGTAATAGACTTTTTTGGTCCTGTTTTGAGGCTTAAAGAGAAGAGTTGTCCAATCCCCACGTGTGTTTAGGTATCCTAAGACTGGAAGGGATAGGAGTTACCTTCATCCAGTGGCCCTGCCTGACCCCCAGCATCTAAAAGCAGAAGCCATTATGTGAGTTGTGCATCCTGTATCTAAAGCCTCAAGAACTTAAGGTCTTGGCAGTGTCTGTGGTTACAGTTATCCCAGAGAATCCAGAGCCATTAGACAGATCCATTTTCCTTCAAGCAGACTACAAATTACTGACCAAAATCCAAGAATTACTGATCTGAGGGAAAGGAAGTTACTCCTAATTTTTAGACAAATTTTGGTTCACTTGTAAGATCCAACTGCATAGGAGGAAGCTATAATTTAATACTGGACTTCTTCCCAATTAGGTTAATACCAATTTAATATAACCGAAGAAATAAAGAAAGTCCACATTTATTCTATTTAAAATGTCTTGGGACATTTAATAACAGTTACAATAATGCTTCATAATTAATAAAGCTTTGTCAAAATGCTTTCTTTAATGGTATCACATTAATATCAATTACCTACAAGGAAAAATTCTATTTCATAGCTAATGTTCAACTCAAATATCCCCTTCTCTATGAAGCCTCTTGTCTTGCCAGGGGAAAATAATTGCTTTTTTTACTCTGTGTTCATATGACATTTTGTACATACTCCTGTTGTAGACTTCTACTTGATTGCTTATATGCTCACATTTCATATGAAATTCCTCCCCATGATATAAACTTATATAAACCTATATGTTTCTAGTTTCTCCAAAAAATGCCTGGCACAAAGCAGGTGGTGTATATAAAATTAAGTAAATGAGTAGATAGTGTAAGAGGTCACAGTAACTGTTGGGATGGACAAAAATGGTAAAAACTAATTAATTTCTATAGCTTAATATTTTCTATTTTTAATGATAAAATTTAGTGTAGTCTGGCTTTCTGAAGAATCCTCTCATCCTGTTTGACTTTTGAACAGAAATAAGTAGCATCAGATTACATATAATTGGTTCGTGAATTGTTAAACTACTGTCAAGTTTTATATCGTGTCAGAAGAGATCTCTGTTTATGCATCTTAAGAAATAAGTGTGAAATTTAAGTGCTGAATTAAAATGTGCATTTTCCAAGAAGAAAATATGAAAAACTTATGAACGAAAGTGCTACAGAAAGTGCTTCCTTTAAGAAATGTACCATTTTTTTCTTTAGAGCCAAAAAAACAACATATTCTAATGAAAATAAAACTCACTTATAAACATGTTTTTATTCATTAATATTAGAGTTTTTGGAAAATATAGGGAGAGTAGCTATCTTGTAAAATGATTTTATGCATATAAACAAAGTCCACCTTCAGTAAAAAACACCATTTCCTAAAGAAGAATGATTTCTCATTCTTTTATATTAACTAAAATTCAGTCAAAAGAAGATCCACCTGTGAAAACAAAACACCTACTTAAAGGCAATGCATTTACTCCTCTGAGTATTTCTACTGAATTTTGGTATTCTCCGCCTGTGGGTTTTCTCTTTTCACAACTACTGCTACCATGGCAACAACCAATAAGACACTGCCATGTGCTGCACCCTTGTTCTGAGCCTGACATGCCTCCAAATAAGACCTCATTTTCCATTCATGTGTAAGGCTGAAAGGAATCCAGAAATGACAGGTGTCATGAAAACTAAGTATAAATTAACATCAAAGATGTGTATTCTGAAAGATCCTAAACATAAGATATGTGTGTGTGGGTGTGTGTATACACACACCCACACACACATATCTTATGTATATATTATATACATTATATTAATATATATACACACACCCACACACATATATATACATATATATATTTGCAAAATAAACAAATCTATTGCTATTAGAAAAGGGCAGCCTGATTTGTTGCTCGGCTCAACTAAAGTGACCTTTACACATATGATGGATGATAGACTGTTTTTTTTTTTTTTTTTCAACGTTTATTTATTTTTGGGACAGAGAGAGACAGAGCATGAACGGGGGAGGGGCAGAGAGAGAGGGAGACACAGAATCGGAAACAGGCTCCAGGCTCTGAGCCATCAGCCCAGAGCCTGACGTGGGGCTCGAACCCACGGACTGCGAGATCGTGACCTGGCTGAAGTTGGATGCTTAACCGACCGCGCCACCCAGGCGCCCCTAGACTAACTGTTTTAGAAAGATAATCACATTAAATATCTATGTGCAGTCAAGGAGGATATTTTTTTATGCGCTACTAACTCAAAGAGCCTTAATTCAATGGTGATGATCATTTTGCAGTAGGCCAAAAATATACCCACAATGGAAGATCTCTAGGGAATAAAATATATGACTTTGAGTTCCATTATGATAACGTATTAGATCTTTTTAAAAAGTTTCTTTGTATTTTAACGTTTTAAAATAGGATAGACGTTCTTTATCATGTATGAAATAAGCCCCAAAGTGAAAATGGAGCAGTAGGAAAAGTTGGGGGAAGCCCAAGAAAAGGTAGATAAAAGAAAAATTCTTATACCTCCAAGCCAGAACTTCTGACTTCTAAGATGAACCAGAGAAAGGCTAGGTTTGTCTCCGAGCCTCTTCCTAGTCAGCTGCAGTCTCCGTCAAATAGCAGAGAGGGCTGACTTGAGATAAAAAGACCCAGCATGAAGCACACACTATATGGAGGAGGATAAAGATGTGAACAGAGGCACAGCACGAGTGGGAGAGAAGCCTTGTTGGCCAAAAGTGGTTGGAAAAGCTTTTCCAAGCCATTCCATTGCATGCAACCATGAGATAAGTTAGACCCAGGGATAAAAACACTGGATTCTCATAGTGGATTCTCTATTAACCAAACACACTGACCAGGATGAACTTAGGTGAGCCCCTTCTTCTTTCTATTTCTCTCAATAGGACATTTATGAGGCAGCTATGATGTTCAAGACACTAGACTATGAGCCAGAGAGTAATGTTTCTAAAGGGATGGGACAGGAACCAGGCACCTTAGAATCTGCTGGGTCCCATCTGAGAACCAGTGAATGGGATTCTCTGGAAGTGGGTATTTCCTGGGGAGTTTTTAGGCATAATAAAGTTGAATAACAATTTTCAGCTACAGAATAAAAATATGAGTGAGATACAGATTGTACCTTCAAAAATATTCTAATCCAATTTCCCTTTCTTTAAAGAAGGTCTTTGTACTAAACAATTTCTAAAGGCTTTCTGACACTCATTTTAGTTTAACTTTTTCTAACAAGATTAACATTTTACAAGGTACTTTACTAAATAAGTAAAATTTTCATTATGTGACCTGGTTCTATTTACCCAGCCAGTTTTGGTGTGTTTTGAGTAAGCCATACAATTTCTTAGTTGCTATTCTTATTTGGGAACAGATAAAAAATTAAAAAAACAATCAGGAATGTTACCCTCCCTAATGATTTTCAACAACACCCAGGGAGGCAGAGGATCAAGACCCAGGGAACTGACCTCGGCTTCTAGCTAGTTTCGTGACCTTGGGCACACAAGTACACCCCTCTGGGCCTCAGCTTCCCCCTCTAAAAGGAGGGATGAGATTACTCAGGTGACAAAAATCTCTGTGTACTCAGATGGCAGCTTCCATGGCTCTATTACTCCTAAAATTTCTGAAAGGTATTTGTGAAACACATCTCATGTGTGAGTTCATACCAGGGTCCACAGAAAACAAAACTTGTATATTTTAACATTTCTCTAATGCAACTTACAAACTGATAATCCATCCATATGATATGATTCCCATTGACTTTACTAATAAATCCTTTCTTGCATTCATATATTCCTCTCTGTTTCTGCTGCAGCTGCCCTAGTCTACAGCCTTTGAAATTACTCACTTGGACCAATACAATAGCTTCCTAGTTTCTGTTTTTCATCCAATATCACTACACTCCTTATACTACCACCAGGAGCATCTTTCGGGGACACAGATATCATGATGTTATTTGCTACTTTATTATTTTTTTTATTAAATTTTTTTTTTTTTAGCATTTATTTATTTTTGAGAGACAGAGCATGAATGGGAGAGGGGTGGAAAGAGAAGGAGACAGAGAATCCGATGCAGGCTCCAGACTACAAACTGTAAGCACAGAGCCTGAAGCGGGGCTTGAACTAATTAACCATTAAATCATGACCTGGACCGAAGTCAGACGCTTAACTGAGTAAGCCACTCAGGAGCCCCTGTTATTTGCTACTTTAAATCCTTCCGTGTTTTTCCTGTGCTTAAAGCCACAGTCCAAACCCTTAGGAAAAGGTCATGCAGAAGATTGTTACTATCCACCTCCAGCATTCTTGTCCAGTCTCGCTTCTGACCTCTGCTAGGTCCTTGTGTCTACCAACAAGCCTCACACACTTGTGGTTTTCCCCACACGTGTTATATGCCTTCATTTTTCCCATCTTCTACTTTCTGTCTGGAATTCCTCTCATCTTCTTATCTGCCTCACAAGTTTTATGTACTTTCTTAATATCTCTGCTACATTAAAACAATCTTAGATTATTTTTTACATGTTTCTTCCCTGATAAGTTTTAAGCAAAATAAAATAATAAAGCAAGACAAATTTAAAGCAAAAGAATACTACCTCACACATAGATGTTCAAGAAATGTTTGCTAATATACATGCAGGTGACTAGTAATATCTTTTAAAAAAAAATTGAAAAGAAAAACAGAAAATAGGGGCGCCTGGGTGGCACAGTCGGTTAAGCGTCCGACTTCAGCCAGGTCATGATCTTGCGGTCCGTGAGTTCGAGCCCCGTGTCAGGCTCTGGGCTGATGGCTCAGAGCCTGGAGCCTGTTTCCGATTCTGTGTCTCCCTCTCTCTCTGCCCCTCCCCCGTTCATACTCTGTCTCTCTCTGTCCCAAAAATAAATAAACGTTGAAAAAAAAATTAAAAAAAAAAAAAAAAAGAAAAACAGAAAATAGCTGGTATACCAGAATGTCCCTTTAATACACTTTTATTTATATTTAAATAAATATTAAATAAATAAATAAATAAATATTTAAATGAACTTGCCTTACAATATAAATCTTGGAAAAGTTATAAGCGGCTTCTCTGTGCTCTTTGACATGAGCATTAAAAAATGCACACTTTAGGGGCCCATGGGTGGCTCAGTCGGTTAAGCGTCCGATTTTGGCTTAGTTCATGATCTCGCATTTCATGGATTTGAGCCCCACGTTGGGCTCTGTGCTGACAGCTCAGAGCCTGGAGCCTGTTTCAGATTCTGTGTCTCCCTCTCTCTCTGCCCCTCCACAGTTCATGCTTTCTCTCTCTCTCTGTCTCTCTCTCTCTCTTTCTCTCTCTCCATCTCTCTCTCTCTCCCTCTCTCTCAAAAATAAACATTAAAAAAAAATTTTTAAGTCCACACTGTAAATAAACATTGAAAAAGGCACGAACTGCATGTTCATATTTTAAACAATGAGCACATTGGGAAAGCCCATAGTCAGTGACAAGATCTAAAGTGAGGCAGCTCCTACCTGTTAAATCTGCACTGGGCCACCACCCTAAGTCACAGGCTTTGCAGGTGAATTCATCTTGCACGTATTCATTCTCTTTGCAGGCTGTGCAAATCCAGCAGCAACTTACTTCTCCTTTCCGTATGACCTGTAACACAGAGATAATTCATACGCCTTAAAGATGGTCTCTCCAGAAAGTCTTCTATTTCATATAAGGACTTATTTTCATACTACAATAAAAAAAAGAGTAACTCTTCAAAATATCCTATATGCTGAGGAACGTTAAGTACATGCATTCGAATAGGCCTGATTATCTTCGAGTTCAGATGTGAATTTCAGTTCATTCCATGCTGGGTTTGGAGGCTTTTCAAAAATAATTTCTTTCATAAAGGGAATTGATGACATTATATTTTTTAGTGTTACAAAAATGAAACAGCTAAATTTTATTATTTATATTCATCTGTATTAATTGTTCTCAGAAAAATAAAAATAAATTTTTCTTCTCTGAAAGAGCAATGTTTAGCCACAAATTTCTTACGTAATAAAACCTTATTTATTCATAAAATCTGAGGATTTTTAAATGAATTTTGTAACTATGAACATATGAGCAACTTTATACACATAAAAACAGAATGATGGCTAAGAAAGTAAACCCTGTTATTGGCCTTGTGACTTGCTCTAGTGAATTTAAAAGATCACATAAATTGTTGGAAGAAAAATTATTTTTAGCCCAAAATTACAATGAATCATAAATTACACAGAATCATTTATTATTGGAGTAGTTTAAACTTTCTCCCATTTTCAATTTGTTTGGTAAGCAAATTTCACTTGGCATAATAAAAAAAAAGTCAAAACACACTGCATTTAAAGTGAGTTTTTTGTAAACAGCACATAATTAGATCTTGCTTTCATCTCCAGTCTGAGAACTTCTGCCTTTCATTGAAGTGTTTCATACATTTACATTTAGTATAATCATTGATGTGGCTGGATATAAATATTTTGATCAGATAGATGTTGGACATTGTGTACATAAGGCGTAGAGTCCTGGATGTTTTTCCCTGAAGAATTAATCATTGGTCTTTGTTCTGGCGCAGTTAAACTACTCGTGGCTCAGTTTGAGCCTTGTTTTTAATCTTTTAGGATAAGTCTAGAAGATTGTCTGCTCTAGAAATAATTAAGCCTCATATTAAAGTGTAATCACCTGGGGTTTCTACTTAATTCCTTGTGTATTCAACAAGGTATGTCCACTCTGGCTTGTGAAAAATGAGACAATTCCTGGGTCTGTGTAAGCTCAGGGATTCCAGCTCCCCAGTAATTGTTTTCTACCTGGACTTTTTGAATTCTACCCTACTCATATGCAGATCGGTGTTTGGCCAAATATTCAAGGGAACCTGTGTGTTAATCTCTGGGACTCTTTCTGAATAGATCTCCTCTCCCTTACACTGCAGTACAAATTCTCGCTGCCTTGGCCTTCCTAAATCTTGATTTCTGTCTTCTTAAATTAACAAGGTCTCCAAGCTCTGTATTCTCTTTCATTGCACAACAATCAGGGAATTGCCTCCAGGCATAAAGCCTTAGTGACTTTTGGGTTCATCTTGTTTGTTTGCCTACACTTCCCTGGAATCAAGGTCATGCACCGTTTTCCAATGTCTGAACACAGTTATTTCATATATTATGTCAAGTTTTCTAGTTGTTTACAGCAAAAGGCAGTCTGGACTCCATTACTCTTTCATGGCTAGAAGCAAAAGTTCTTCCCTAATACAGTAAATATTACTAAATGTTTTCATATGTAAAATCAGGAATTAAATTGTAAATATTGCCATACCTTAAAATAATACAAACTCTAGCTTTTGTGAAAATAAAATTATCTTCTCACAGAGCAGGTCGAAATTTATATATTTATCTTAGAATTACATATAAAATATCAAATAACAGTATATTTTCAGAATATGTAAAATGTTTTCTTTTTCTTCTTTTACTTTCAAATGACTTTAGAAAGTAGAATTAGATTAAGTCTTTTCAAAAACTAGCCCCAACTTCAAAATAAGCATGGAAAATTTACATTCTAGATAATAATTTTTTAAGTGATATATGAGAAAAATTCAATAAATGAATACTACTTTCTTATTTTAGTTGGTATAAAAAGTATAGTAAAAGCCATCACAAAATACTGTATGACTTCAGTCAGCTTTGTGTTTTTCTCTCACTATAAAATTAATGCTACTAATTTGACAAATTCAAAACGTGATAATGCTAAGCAAATTTATTTATTCAGGATGACTAGTGAAGGTAGATCCTATGAGTGACTCTTGGAAAGTCTTTAAAATTAGGTTTTAAATGGTTGAATAAATGAATGAATAAATGATTAACTTATACCTTTACTATTAATTATATAATTATATAAAGGTATATAATCAATTATATAATTAACAATTATAAAATTATAATTATACAAATATTATAAAATTATGTAATTATATCATTATAAAATTATAAAACACAATTATATCATTATTTATTAATAATAAAAAATGAAGCTGCTCACGTGCAGTTTTTTTTTTATGTCTTCTTTATTCTGCCACCAAGTATGTGTACTTTTGGCATACAATGTCTATAATATCTGATTTGTCTTTTCCATCTCTCAGTCACCCCTCTAGACTGAGATTTTAACACTTTACACTTGAATTCTGGGCCCTGTCTTTTAATTATACAACATGCTCTAATTTCTTCTTGCGCTTACTTACTTCTTACTCTTACTTCTTACTTCTTTCTCTAATTTCTTAACACGCAGAGCTTCCTAGATCACGGGAATGGCCAGTGGGCTCCTCAAGAGAAGGGACCAAGCCAGCTCATTGTTTTCAGATCATTGTCATCAAGGGATAGATATGTACCAAAAACACACAGTAGGTGGTCAGTGGGTGGTGACTTGAATCTTTTTAAAACATACAATTAGGGCACTCAAAGAAGTTTAGTGCCTCCCAACCCCAATACCTTTGCAACATAAGCTCTTTAGTCAGGCATTCACTTAGTCCCTGGTCCTTGCTTCTGCCCTTAACTTTGTTAATAATTTCTTACATAAGTCTGTCAAATGAGGACAGAGCCTCTGTGCCAACTCCTCATTGTGTCCTCATTAATGTCCACATAACTCTGTTTTTGTTTGTTTGTTTTGGAGGGAGGTTTCAAGTAGACTAGAAACATCATCAAATTTGTGTTTCATCTGACTTGCTTCGTGCAAGGAGTAACCTAGAGAATACAGTTTAAAGAAAGAGAGATAAAGAAGACAGAATGTGTGTGCGTGTGCGTGTGCGTGTTTATAGGTGTGTGTTAACCCATGGCTCTCACGTGGAACCATATAGCAAACAAATAAATACATTTTCATAAAGAATGAACATAATCTCCCATTTAGAATGTCACCTTTCTCCACAAGTCCAAAGTCCATCTGTGTCAATACTCTCAAGGGTAGGTACAACATTACAAGCTTCAGACAGTATTTCTGGAGCAGTAAATCCTTTCAAACAGGGCCTTATTTACAATTCTCTAAGAGCTAAAATATAGTTGGCATTTCATTACTACAAGTTAGATTTTGTCCGCTAGCTTTTTTCATATCTATATGGTAGATATGTTTCATTTAGGTACAGTTTTTTAAAATATTGTTGTCTCTAATTTATGTTCAAATCTCCTTCAGATATTCAAATCAAAATCATATTACTGATTATTTGTATATTTTGTTTTTTTATATGAGTCAGGCTTACTAATATTTCTTTCGCATGTACAGTGGCATCATTATTAGTTGCTTTTGTTAATCTCTTACTGTGCCTAATTTATAAATTAAACCTTATCATAGGTATATAAGTCTAGGAAAAAACATAGCATATATTATGGGTTTGGTACTATTTGGGATTTCAGCCATCCATAGGGAGGGAGGTGTCCTGGATTATATTCCCCACAAACAAGAGGAGACTACTGTAGTATACACCCAATAACTGAATAAAGTATTTTTTCACTTTTGTCACAGAAAATACTTTTTATGATAGATCTGAGTCACAACAACAGTTTTGATATTTTACTGAAACTGCCCTTGAAGGACCAAGGCTTACTAAGGCCACGAGCCTGCTTTGATTCTTTCTAGATCCTGCGTACACAGTGCTGTTGATTGCTAGTGAGACTAGGTGACCTGCTGGTACACGCAATGCCATTATTCAATTACATACACACTGGAGGAGTCTTAAAAGATTTATGCAATAGGAAAGCAAGTGTTCATTCTGTGACTCAGTTTCTGAAGTAACGTGAAATGGATTTTTTAAATTAAGGTTTTATTTAGAAAAAGAACGTAAGAAAATAAATAGCATCAAGAGAAAATAATGAAGGAAAGGTAACTGTGAATCAAAGGAAACAGAGAAAATTTTCCTCAGAAGAGAACTGCCTAAAAGACTAAACAGAATAAAGAAATTGAGTCTACTCTAATCAGGACTGGAGGAGAATCAGCTACAAGAGAGAAGAGCTAACCCTGCCCCCCAATCAACTTAATGGCTGATGTTTTTCTCCAGCTACACTGAGTTCCTCAAAGGAATGGGCCATGGTTGAGCTTCCTTTGCATTCCCTGTACTAGTGAGGTACTAAAGCTGAAGGGACTCCATGTTAGAAACGCTCCATCTTGGGGCACCTGGGTGGCTCAGTTAGTTTAGCATCTAGTTAAGCATCTGACTCTTGGTTAAGCTCAGGTCATGAGCTCACGGTTCGTGACATGGAGCCTGGCATTGGGCTCTGTGCTCATGGTGTGGAGGCTTTTTGGGATTCTCTCTCAACCTCTTTCTCTGCCCCTCCTCTGCTTGTGCTGTCTCTCTCTCTCTCTCAAAATAAATAAACAAACAAACAAACAAATATTTTTTTTAAAAAAGAAAAGTTCCATCTCTGCTGTTTTTCTACCAGGCCCCATTTATTCATGTTCCATATTTTGCCTCTGAATAAGCCAATGAAGCTATGTTCTCACTTCAAGGGGAAAGTAAGAAAGTTAATCATTCTCTGAAATTTGTCCTAGGCCCCAAATACCTGATACCACCTAAGAAGAGCCAAATTCCAAACATGTTCCAGGACACTAACTGCAAACAAACCTTGGCTGATACTGGCATCAATACTCCTACCTTCAGTAATGTATGGAATAATACCTATTGTACACCTCATACTCACCTTTGAATGGACTCTACCCTGGATTCCTGAAGAAACATGTACTTTAGACCCTTTTCTAATATGAACCCCTAACCCCAAGCAATGATGAGACTCATTCTCCTTTCCTTTTCAAGTCTCCCCGACACTCCGTCTGCTATTCTCTGTCACTCAGGCTATTTAATAAATTCTTCCACTTTCTCTTGCTGGTGTTTGGTTTCTATCCTGTGTGAAGTCAAGGGCCCTTTTGGCTGGTCTTGTGGGACCTTCCCCTGGATCCTCAGAGCCAGCCCATCTGCATCACTAGTATAATTCTTGGCCCATATTAATTTCTCAATAATGTAGACGGATGAAAAGGGGAAAATAATATAGACTATGACATAAACAGAAGAAACAGAAATGAATTCAAACAAAGGAAAAGAAGAGTAAGGGATGAAAACCCTACAAAAAGTAAATACAAAATATCAAATAAAATCCCTACATTGCAATTTGTTATACGGAAAATATAATAAAAATGGCATGGGAATATAACATCATCACAAGAATGGGGCACCAAGGTGGCTCAGTCGGTTAAACATCTGCCTCTTGATTTTGGCTCAGGTCACGATCTCACAGTCCATGAGTTTGAGCCCCGCATCAGGTCTGTGCTAACAGTGCAGAACCTGCTTGGGATTCTCTGTTCTCTGTCTGTCTGTCTGTCTCTCAAAATAAATAAAATCTTAAAATCATCACAAGAATGGACATATATAAAGTCAGGTTTTTTGCTAGGACCTCTGTACAGAATTACACTAACCCTTCATAGCCACTCAATGCAGTGGAGTTAATTACGTGCGTTCTGTAGATGAGGAAGCCGTTGCAGAAGGGATTGGTATCTTGTGCAAATCTCAGTCTTGTTATCTGCAGTTATTTTCAAAAGGCAGGCCCTCCTAGTGTAACAATGGCTGCTAAGGCGATGACATGTTATGTGGAGAAACAAAATTATATCTCAGAGCCTGGTAGATATATATTCAATTAATCAACCTTTGTTTAGTGGCCCAGTGTGTCAGACATGGTGCTATGCATGGGATAAATTATTGAAGAACCCAATTGTTGGTGTTAAGGAGCTCAAAATCTAACATAATGTGTTAAGTGTACTGATAGAGGAATGAAATGCTTATGCAGAACATATATATTCAATTACTCACTCATTCTCTTACAACATGCGTTTAAAGTGCATATAATGTGCCAGGCACCATGTCAAGGCTAGACATAGTCAGTGAATAAAACAGATAATATCCCCATCCTGAGGAGGAGCTATTATTCTAGAGAAGGGTTTTGAGAAAACTAAAGGGAGAAAGAGGAATAGGGTGCAGGGCAGGGACCAAGGTGAGGCAAGTGTAGCACCTAGGGACCAAATTTAAAGAGACACCCACCCTCAGTGTTGTGTAAGTATGTACCCTGCACTTGCACAACCTCGAGAGTGAGTGCCTCCCTAAATCCTGGGCACTAGGCACCTCATTTGCCTCATGGTGGTCCTAGATAGGGGGGTGCCTGGAATAAGGAATCGCAATCTTGCATTTGGTGATTAGATAAGGCATCACTAAGATATTGCCATTTGAGTGAAGACTTGAGAGAAGGAAAGGGTATAAGCCCTGAATATATCCAGTGGAAGAGTATTCTAGGCAGAGGGAACAGCTAGAACAGAGTTGGTACGCTGCATACTCATACTTCCTTCTCTATTTTTCTGTACGTATGTTATACTTCAATAAATGTTTACTTACAAAAGCAAATGGGTCTGCCACTGCCCCTGCCCAATATCATGTCATTTAGCAGCAGCACCTATCAGGTGCTATCTGCCCAAAAGTGGCGATAGGCTGGGTCTGAAGCTAAGGTGATCACCAACAACTTCAGTAAACAGAGTCTGGTCAACATACAAGAGGTGAAGATGTAGATATTACTCAAAGTAGCTATGGATAAATTAATAATTCTACAGAATTTCTCATTATGACCAGTGCTTACAGCTTCCTCCTCATCCAGAGGGACTATGGTATTCATGTTTTCACATGCACAAGAAGACACACACACACAAAGCATTTTGTCTTCTTTTTTTTTCAAAATTGCAGCCAATATATTTTTAGTTGCCTGGGGAGATCACATCAATGTTATGTAATCACAGGCTTCTCAGATAAGGAGTTTTTTATATTCATGTGGGCAATTTATATTCAGATCTTGCCATCCTGCAGTGGAATTTTGAAAGAATTACATAATGGACGAACCGTATCATCACTTCTCTGGTTGCCAGGATGGCTACATTAACTGTGAACAGTTTAAATGGGTAGTTTGCTTTGATTCACACCGAGAGAAAGCAGAGGTGGATGGGACAGTTGTGGTTGATGATATTATTGCTAACTTTCTTCACTCCTCTTATGGCTATATGAGAACTATCCTTATTCTTACAGAACATAAGCTGAGGTATTAAGATATCGAGTTTCGTGATATTTGCACCTGACTTTCAAATGGCTCAGGGAGAACATAGGACAGAGTAAAAGAGAGAGAGGGAGAAAGAAAGAAAGAAAGAAAGAAAGAAAGAAAGAAAGAAAGAGAAAGGGTAAGGTGAGAAAAAATAGAGTGAAGGATTTACAATTACTAAATGTGGCTGGTGGCTATACAAGTGGTCAATTTAATGTTTTCTTTCATGTTTGAAAGTGAGAAAAGGAGAGAAATATTAACTAGATCAAAATTATGAGCAAATGGGGAAAAAGCTGAACCAAAATAAAAATGCTCATTACAGATATGGGAAGTATTCAAAGATAATTCACAGTTAGCGGTCATGAAATAACTCTGAAAACTCTCTGGACAGTCCAGGCTGATGGGGCTGGATGGGCTGGGTGGTGGGGACCTGACATGCACACGCAAGCCACGTAGTGACCAGACAGTAATGACTGTTTGCACCACGAGCACGTTTGCCTGAGGTAGATTTCAGTCTAAAATGATTCTCTTGACACCAAATTCAAGACAAAATTCCTCCTCCTACTGCCATGGAGGGAAGAGGACATATCTGAGCAATTTTGAGGAGGCACTGGAGGAGAATGAAACCATTCCAAATGCTATAGCCTATCATATAAAAACAAAAATAGCTGGAAGTATAAAGAAGGGCAATTGGCACACTTTGAACTCTGAATGTGGAGCAACTGCAGATGGAAAAACTGAATATAAAATAATCTGTCAAGCGTGATCCACAACGTGACCTAGAAGAAAATCAGCAGGTGAGCTACTCAGATTCAATGTGAGGGTAAGTAGAGTGGAAGGGGGAAGAAGAGTGCACCCCATTTCCCTAACTTCCAATTCCGGGTACTGAGATCAAAGGGCCAGTATCTCATCAGGTGGTGAATTACCCGGAAATGGTGTTAAAGCCTGTTTTTGGTTATTTTATATTTTGATGAAAATTTTGCAACTTTTCCATCATTACAAAACAAATGGAATGATAACACTTTTCAAAGTTCATCTGTCTGATTTCACATAATGCAGTGTTTCATATTCTATCACATCATTAAAGTTGTTTTTCTCCCTGAGGATATTTAACTGTGATATCGGCAGATGTGTTATTACCTGGAGTACACACGTTATAATGTGACTGCATCTTCTTCTCAACCTTGATACTGGAGAGCATGGACCCAAGACACATCTATTGCCTGTAACTATTTCTGCATAAAGTAACAGGAAGGATTGTTGGCAAATCATATATGTTCTATCATACAAAATTTAACCTTATCTCATTTATTTATTTATCATTAGGAAAGGGAAGGTGGTACTAACTGCTTGACAATTTTGATCAAAATAGATATCCAGTCTTTCAGAGGGACAGCGTCCCTTGCCGGATAATGCTGGAATTGGGCCAAGTAAGCAACTATAAATATAGAAAGTGTTCTTTCAAGAGCTGGAAAATGTACAGAGGAAGAGGAAAACAATGCTACAGAGGCTACAGAAAGAATGAGTTCACAGCAGGCATTAAAGGGATGATCTTAGGTTGCTAAAGAAGACAAACATTCTGGAATGTGAGGCTCTCATCCCTAATCTCTGCAGTCTTAAACTATCAGATCTACAACAAGGTGGTTGCTTTTTAATCACTGGCCTATGTTGACAGGTGGTAGTATTAATGTGAAAATTAATATTAGCCATTATATTTTTAAAAGAAGGATATTATTAGAAACGATAAGATTTTTACATTGACAACATCTGCCAAGTAGCTATCCTTACCAACAGAAAAACCTAGAGTCAAACTCCTCTAGTAGCGTTACCTAATCATGCTTATGGTATTATTAAATCTAAGGATACGTAGTTCCAATTAAAGGTCAATGGTTAATGGTTTCTTAATAGACTGTCCTAGCTTCCTTCCATCTTTGAAGGAGTCTGGGATCACAATGAAAATGAACATGTCCTTTTTAGTTTGATACTCAGCAAATCAGTGGTTTGGCCTCTTTGCTGATCTAACTGGAGTGGGAAACTCAGGGTGATGCAGGAAGCTGAAGCTGAACAAGGGATTCTAGCAGGTATAAGTTATCTTCTGAGGTCCACCCTGCCAACACCTTTGAAACTAAATTTTTATCTTTCCAATAGAAAATACCAAGAAATAGGAAAGAATCAGACTTATCTCTTGAAAGGAAATTAGTTAACCTAATTCCAAAGTCTGTAGTTTGTAAGATACATGTACTTGGGCTTTTCTATATGTACGTAAGGTATATTTCACTATATGACAATATGGCCTCTGTAAATCGGGAAATATTTGTGATCTATTCTATTACATTCATGTAACTTCAGAATTTTATTTTGATTGGCCAGGTGAGAACAGGAGGAATCAGTGCTGTCCATTCATCATGCCCAAATCCCAGCCCCCAAATAATCCTCTTAAAGCAAAGAACCCACAGACAAACTTAGGGGAGAAAAAAAAAAAAGACAGAGAGGAAAGGAAAGAATAGGAGCCAGTGAAAGCAATCTGCAGGATCTTTTCCCTCGACATCTCTGCCGGATTCCCTGCCTCTATTAAACTCTCCCAACCTCCCGCACTAATACTGCGTCTTCAATTCTCGATTCTGTTCCCTGTTAAAGTGCCTCTCTATTTATAAGTTTATTGTGAACTCCTGAGAAAATAAAGCTTAGCAACTGAAACTTGCATTAGTAGGAAATACACCAGTTCATCTAATGACAGGCAATTGAACCACACGAGGCAGTGAGGTGATCAGAGCTCTGGGCTGGCTCTGATCCCAGCTTTGGCACTTTCTAGCTTGAGAGAGCTTGGGGCAAATGACTCAACCTCTCTGGGCTTCAGATTCCCCATCTGTATAATGGGGTCCACAATATCTGCTTTCAAAGTGTTATTTTAAGGAATCATTGAAATGGTGACTGTAATGTGTCTATTATTGTACTTGCACAAGAATATGCTTGAAAAATATTTATCCCTGACCTCTATTGCCTCCCTTCTCCTTCCTTTCACTGCTGCCTTCACCTTCCCACTCCTTCTTGGCTCTTCACCACACCAAGGAAAATGGCTGCAGGCCTGGTGCAGGAGATCACCACATGTGCAGGCTGTTGGTGTTTGACTGCAGATTCACTGTCCACACTTTGTGTGCTGCCTTAGATCCTCTTCTAGCCTCTCTCTCAGGCCCTTGGCCACTGGCTCGTGGAAAGTCCTGGACACTTCTGCAACCCATACTTCAGTCTCTATCACTGTTGTCTCTTTTCTTGGCATGTCCAACTGTCTGTCTCTCCCATGACTCCGTCACTGGGTTTCAGCTACCTCCATTGCAGTCACCACAGCAGAAGCCCAGACCAGACCGCATGGGACCCAACTGCTCCCAGACCTGAAAAAGGACCATGGGACCAGACATAGATTCTGGCTTCCCCAGTAGCTGTCTAAAGGGATCAGAAGATACTCCTTCCTGTGAGTAAACTTTGTCCACAGGAAACAGAAAATGGCACGGCATAGGCGCACACATTCTTCCCCCCTCCTTGCTCCAGTAGCTACTCCAAGTGGCCCACCCAGAGATCTCTCTGAGGTTGAATGACCGGTTATACTCAGTGAAGTGGCATCCTGCTCAGTAAAGCATCACTTTAGTGACGGTGGTGGTGGCGGTGGCAGGGGCTTCCGTGCTTCTGTGTCTCCTTTTCCCTTTCCCTTCACTCTTGCGTCTGAGAATTCCATTTCCCAGTAATGCACTAGCACTTAGGCAGTGCTTAGTTTTAAGGTTTTGAGGAAACCTGTGAACTACACTGTCCGGGCTTTCTTGCCAATGTCTTCTGGATGAAGCTGGCCAAATGCAGGGACCTAGTGAGAGACTCAAGCGAGGGAGAGAGGGGAAGCCAAGGTATCCTCCCCTCCCTGCTTCAGGGGCCAGTTCAGGAGCAGCTGTGACTCCTCCCTGTGTCCCTCTGGCCTGGGGTGAGGATGATTCTTGCTGTCACTCAGCTCTGCGGTGGCTTGGTGTCCTCTTTTACTTTTATAACCAGTCTATCGAACAACCTGGCAAGGGTTCTTTTTTCCCCGATTGAACCCTGACTAATAAAACACACATCAATAAAAAGTTTGATTTTACTTAACTGTGTTTCTGGAATGGTTAAAAAGAAATTTCTGCTTTTATAAGACATTATATGTAGATTTCTAAGAATCGATAACATAAGAAAACTACTTTTAACTGCTTCAAGGGAAATTACCATAAGAAAGCTCTATGGGTTATCGTTTAAAAAGTCAAATAATTTATTTTAGCATTTTAAATGGCATTCTATATTTAAAATGAATAATCCCTTTCTAAGCATTATGCTTTCCAGTGAATACCAGTGCAAGTCCTATAATCGCCTTCTATGTTGCCTCTCTCCTGTCTTTGTGGTGGCTACTGAGGGATCTGGCTCTTTGCATCCTGGGCCTGGTGGGTGGCAAATTGGTGGTGTGAGAATATAAGTGCGATCATTTGGTAAATGGGATTCAGATTTCATTTGTTTGCATACCTCCCATGGTGCTTATGGGTAACAAACAAACATTCCACACACCCCCCCCCCCCACCTCCACTCCAGGTGCCATTGAGAACAGGCATATTTTCTTCCTGCAGGGTACACAATATTTCTAAAATTAGACCCCAAGAGATTTGCATTTATAGCGAGTGCTCTGTAATGGCTCCGCGATGATTTCTGGGATCTCCTTCAATAACAAACACTGCATGGGCGTAATGCAAACGTGAAGCCAGAAATACTTTAGTATCTAGGCATAGAGATGTATGACAGCCTTTCTTGTGAACCTGGGGAGGAAAGGCCTTTCTTCTGAAAGGTACAAATGGGAATCCACATGGTACGTGAGCCCCCATTCATGGCCTACCAGTAACCACAGTAACAGCAGGGAATTGTGGTGGAAGGCGGCTGGAGTTCAGGGAATCTTTGGAATGATTTGTTTTCTCTTGCCACAGTTTGTTTGTTTGACTGTTTTTCTTATACTCTGAAAAACACCAACTTTGTAGTTCCATAACGTTTTACAGTAGTTGTTTGCAGCATAGACGATGTTCCCCCCCCAGCTGGAAAGGCCTGAGTCACACATGCGATACCCCTTGATTCACATTGTCCCCTCAGTACGACCTCTGTCTCAGATGTCCCATTTTCCCCGCCATCCAGAAAGGATGACAAAATTAGAGTCCAGTGGTCTGGCATCTCATAGCAACAATTAGGAAGCTTTGGGCCTCTGGAGTTTAAACCATCAGACAGCCTCATATGGAAGAATTCTGTGGGGACAAGAATCAGAAATGGGATTCCTGAGGAGCAGCCTTGCTGACCTACAGCCTGTACACACTGGATTGGCTGCAGCCATGCTTACACTGCTGAAATACTTCTGCCCAGAGTGCAAACTCATGGTATCTTCGAGCTTCCTGAATGCTCCACACTACTCCTGCCTTACAGGACTCCTTGCCCAAATCTTCCCACCATTCAAGGACTAACTCTCAGCTTGGTGGGATGCCTCCAGCACCTTCTCACAGAGCCAAGAAGGAGTCCATTCTGATCAGTTAGTTGGCATGGCAACTATTAAGTACTTTTAATATCACATCTGGGGGCACCTGGGTGGCTCAGTCGGTTGAGCATCCGACTTAGGCTCAGGTCATGACCTCATGGTTCATGGGTTCGAGCCCCGCATAGGGCCCTGTGCTGACAGCTCGGAGCTTAGAGCCTGCTTCAGAGTCTGTCTCCACCCCCCCCCTCTCTGTCCCTCCCCCACTCGCTCTCTCTCTCTCTCTCTCTCAAAAATAAATAAATATTAAAAAATTTTAATATCACATCTGCATAGAAGGAACAAGATACTTAAGACTAGGGTGAATAAAACTAATGTAACATTGTGTGTCAACTATATCCTGATTAAAAAAAATCATAAAATGCAATCAATCAGACAAACCAACTAAGGTAAATTATCTCAGAAGTTTGTTTCTTCCTCAAAGTGGTTGGGATCCCTGAGAGCTGGAGTCCATCAGGACAGCTCTTCAAAAGATGTTACAGCTTGGGGCACCTGGGTGGCTCAGTTGGTTAAGCATCCAACTTTTGATTTCGGCTCAAGTCATGATCTTGCAGTTTGTGAATTCAAGCCCCATGTCAGGTTCTGCTCTGACAGTGACAGTGTGGAGGCTGCTTGGGATTTTCTCTATCCCTGTCTTTCTGTCCCTCCCCCACGTGCTCTCTCTCTCTCTCTCTCTCTTTCTCAAAATAAATAAATAAACTTAAAAAAAAAAAAAAGATGTTACAACTTCCAAATCCTCTGCTTTCACTGACCAGTAGAGGCTGGGCTTTTCCAGTTTCTGCACCGGCACTTCCACACATGACTACACTCTTGCTCCAAGATCCCTCAGTGTACTACTCAGGGCTTCTTCCTACAGGGGTGGTTCCCCAGCTCCTGGGAATAAGAATGGCAGGTGGCATGGTGGCATGGCCAGACTGCCAGTGCCTCACCCGGTACCGCCTCCAGCCCAGCTGTGCTGTGTGACATTTATGTGACAGTCTGTCTGCTCCCAGAGATGAATCACAGAAAATTAGAGAGGGGAAAGACCTACCAGGTCATTTCACCCATACTCTTGCCAGTTGGCGATCACTTCCCTACACTCCATTTCCTAGTGCATCATCCAGTGTGGTTTTAAATAGCATGAGATACAGAGAAGCGCTGTGCCCATGCCTTCCTCACTGAGAATCCTCTCTAGCACGTCCAGCCAAATGTTCGATATTTGATGTTTATTTACTCTACTGTTATGCATACAGCAATATCGTGGTTCCTCACTTGCCCCAGGCTGATAAAAAAGCTTCTAAGAATAACTAGGAAGTGAGGACTCTCTCTTGGCTAGAAAATGTCAGTTTCAGGAAAATCAAAGAACGTGGCGATGGAAAGAGAAATGATAAGCAGCTTCTGCGTTAGCTCCTTGCAGCTTCTTTTATGTTAATTACGTGCTTATTTAGTATTGTTCAGCTTCTGCTCTCTCTAACAATAGCTAGAACTATGACTCAGCGGTACATTGGTTTTGGTGTCCACATTTACTTCTGTTTCAATTTTTATATTCAAGTATTTGTCCCTTCCCTTTCTAGATTAAATTGAAGGGTCAGGCTCATCATTGCGATTCAAAGGACTATTCTCCAATATTCGAATGGTTTGCCTATTTCATTTCCTAATCTTCCTTTGTTTTTCCAATTTTAGCTAAACACAAGAACAAAAACAGTAAGCCTGGCATATCCCTTCTGGACAGGCTTGTCTAAGAAAAATGTCTGTTTTTCTTTCCGTAGTCCATGCAGGAGGCCTCATTCTGTCTAAGAAAGCTTTTGTGGTCAGCTTACCTTAATTTGACCCTTTAAGCAAGGTTCACTGCACACAGACCGCACCATTCCACTCTTGTTCATTTGGATTTTGTAATCATCGATGTTCAACACGCCTTCGTGCCAGGTTCCGACATGTACATAGTCATAGCGATTAGCTTCGGTGTACTGCAGGTTCATGATATCATACCTACAGGGAAAACAACACATGTGCCTTGGACAATATGGACATGATCTAGAAAACAAAGAAATTTGGTAAACAGATGTCACAGAGAGAAGGGAGATAAAAAAGCTAGAATTATCTCACGGCCTAACGCTTGTCAATATTTTCGTTTGTTTCTAATGTTTCTCCCAATTTTCCAAAACGTGTGTTTCATTCTTTAGTCTCTGTGTATTGTCCATATTTGCTAAAGAATGTATTACTCCTGCACTTTTCTCTCTGCTTATTCTATTCAAAACTAATCCTATGTGTGTTGAATTGATTATCATCTCCTTCAAATCATTATTCACTAAGTTATTCTTTGAACAAGTCGTGATTCTTGAGAACATTGATTTCTTTTCTTTTCTTTTTTAATTGTCTAATGTCCATTTATTTTTGAGAGAGACAGAGAGACAGAGTGCAAGTGGGGTAGGGGCAGAGAGAGAGGGAGACACAGTATCCGAAGCAGGGTCCAGGCTCCGAGCTGTCAGCACAGAGCCCCACACAGGGCTCAAACTCACAAACCGCGAGATCATGACCTGAGCTGAAATCAGACGCTTAACTGACTGAGCCACCCAGGCACCCAAATTTCTTTTTTTTTTTTTTAATGTTTATTTATTTCTTTTGAGAGAGAGAGTGTGCATGCAAGTCAGGGGGAGGCAGAATGAGAGAGGAGGAGAGAGAATCCCAAGCAGGCTCCATGCTGTCAGGGCAGAGCCTGATGTGGGGGCTTCATCTCAAACCATGAGATCACAACCTGAGCAGAGATCAAGAGTCAGACGTCCAACTGACTGAGCCATCCAGGCACCTGGAGACTACTAATCTCTTAACTTGATTACTGTCATTCTAATGTTCTTTTTCACATTCGGTTGCCATTTTCATTACACTGGATCAAAAGAAGTGAGTTTTACCAAGTCTGGAACCTATTTTAGGTGCTAATAAAGCAAGAAATCTGAGAAACAGCAGCTTTAATTAACAAGGATGTTGGGGATTTAGCATCTTGAGCACTGACATTTAAACTGGTCTCTTCCCTGATTAGGACAAACATTTCTGAATCCAAATAATCGGTGTCAGTTACTTCAGTTATTTCAAATGCTGCAATGGTACACTATGGCAACATCTACATTTAGAAACTCACACTGCAGCCAGAGGGTGCTTTGGGGGCCAGACCTCATCATTTTCCAGCATGGGCAATGGAAAACATTCTCCAATGCGATGAAAAGAGCACAGGACTTGGCATTAGAATGCATAAGCTAGAATCTCTTTTCTAACATTTTAACAGTAGATTATACTACTTAGGAATTTCACTAACCGCTTAAAGGCTCACAGGGTTCTTGTGGGGATTTATTGACATAAGGCATGTAAAAAAACTATTTTACAACTGGGACAAATGCATACATAAGCCAATATCACTATATCATTCATATTTGTATTACTATGAATGCCCTAAAATACTCTAGTTATTTCCATTACTGTATGAAAACTGGAGAACATTTTTATACTTGCACAGCTATTTCTCTCTCAGTCTTTGCAAATTCTCTGGCCTTCTTCAATCCTCTCTCCATGTTGCTCTTTACTCTGAGTAAACTATAACTCATTTGGCAGTTTCCCAAAAATGTATGTCTGACTCTCCCTTTCTGGTTTTGCAAAGCAGAATTCTCTTTGCTGTAATACCTATGCAGAGTTCCCACCACGCTGCCCTAGAATAGAGAGGGATGGTCTCTTGCTCTTTGTGCTGGACCTGAGGAAATAGATGGCAATTAACTAATATGCATTCCTCTTCCTCATCTTCCAACCTCCCACACCCTTACCTAATCCATTCTGGAATTCTTTCTCTCTAAACCCTATGCAGACTCAGAGTCCCAGTCCAGCACTCTCCGGAAGCTATTGTCAACCTTAATTGGCTTCCAAAACCTATTTGCTATAAATGTCTTAGTTCTTTATCTAGACAACTACTATCCTTTGTTGGCTTTCCTGCCTGTTCTTAATGTGCAAACACATTCTGCCACCCACAGGGTGGCTAGTGGCTTCTCCACATCCAAATTCTGGCAATTTCTCCAGAGGGAAAGGGGACTCTGGGAGAGGGAAAGAAGTTTTTCCTCATTTTCCTGAATAGACCTTACCACGTGAGAAAGGAAAATGGCACGCCTGGAGCATATTATTCATCTCTTTGTTGTTCAGATTTTTGGCTAATAAATAAAAGTTCTGATTCTTCTTGTTGCTGAGCCATACCCACATGTTCTTAGTGGCTCTCTGAGTGACACCCAAGTGGGTATTGATTGTGGGCTATCGGCCCTTATTCATCTTGCTGATCAATGATGCTAATATATACCTCCAAAATGTTTCCATTTTAAATTCACTATGGTTATAGAACCTGCTGTGAATGTTTGGTGAATAATTTCCATTTTTATTTCCCTTAATTTTTATGCTTTGCCCCATATTCTTATTGACTTTCCATACATACTTTCAGCGAAGGCTTTGGTGCAATGCCAGCTTTAGAGTATCTTTTTCCTATAGATCAGTTTCCTAAGACTTATTTCAACATTTGCTCTTCAAAAGGAGAGATCAATTCACACTTCATTAGCATTTAGAAACTGAAAAATTTGTAATATTTTGGTATGAAAACACATTTTCAAAAAGTCACAAAAGCTGGAGGAAAAAAAAATACTGAAAGATACCAAGGGAAAAACATGAGATACTAAATAGAGCCTTCTCCTGTGCTATGTGTGTTAATGAACACCGCTCTTTTCTCTTGACCCTAGAGTCTCTTCTCAGCATGTTGGCATTTATTTGGAATATCCCTATGCTGTAAATTACAATTTTATAGCACCCTCTCAATGCACTCAGTTTATGTTGCATGATGATTAACTAAAATAATTACAAGAGGGACCAAAAGCATGAATGGTGGTATGAGAGGGGATGGAAGCAGAGGGAGGTGGTTGAGACCAAAACTGAACACAGAATAAGATGACCAGTTTCAAGCATGAGGAAATGATCCTGGAAAGGGACCCAGAGGAAAGCTCATGATTTAAATATGTAATTGCACAGAGGAAAAACCAGCTAAAAGTACGTGCCTATGTTTTGGATAACTTACAAATAAAGAGATCAGGAGGAAACTCATATGTATGGAGTGTCTAAAATGCATCTGGAGGGGTGCCTGGGTGGCTCAGTCAGGTAAGCATCCAACTCTTGGTTTCAGCTTAGGTCATAATCTCATGTTCATGAGCTCCAGTGATGTACCTGGCTCTGCGCTGGCTGTGTGGAGCTTGCTTGGGATTCTCTGTCTCTCTCTCTCTCTCTCTCTCTCTCTCTCTGCCCTTCTCCCACTTACTCTCTTTTTCTCAAAACAAACAAACAAACAAACAAACTTAAAAAAAAATTCATCTGGCTTTGTACTAGGCACATTGTATATATCCTCTTACAGAATCATGAAGGAAGGTTTCCATACCAAATCTGACAGTTTACAGATCCCAGTTTACAGATCCCAGTGGAACCCAGGATTACAACCAGGCGCTTAAAGGGGAGAGTGGTCAGGGCTCTGAATCCCAGGTCCACTGGTTCCCTTTGGTACAGTTTCCTAAGGTGCCCAGCACCTGGAAGTTTTCCACATTCCCAGGCCTTAAATCATTCCACCCACCCCACTCACGTTTTGATATGAATCTCCTCCGACCTAACTGCAGCCTGGAAGGAATCTGATAAATCCATCATTGTAATTGCTGACAATTACTTATATCACTTATCCTTCCCAGGGCTGTGGGATTTTCACAGGGAGAATCCCCACAAGGCACTCTCTGAACACAGAACTTTAAGCTTACATGAGAGGAAGAGATATGTCAAGAATTATTTAGGGTCAGATAGTCTCTTACAGTACCTCTGAAATGACATTAAGAAGGCTGCCAGCAACTTTGCCCAATTTTAGGATTAGCTAAAAGGCAGGGCGATATGGCAGAAAGATTATAGGCCTCAGATCCAGACGGCACTGCCTCTACCAGCTACTCTCTGCATGAATTTAGGTGAGTTTTTTAGTTTCTCTGACACTCAGTTTCTCATCTGTAAAAGAGGATAATGATATGCCTACAGCAATGAGGATTAAATGATTTGATGTTCCATTTTAGCACAACATATGCTTTCCTAAAATTTCTCATTCTGTAAAATCATATACTGAAAGATAACAGGGCTTATGAGAGAGAGAGACAGAGAAGAAAAAAAAAAAAAAAACAAGATTGTGGGCATACTGCATAGCAGCCAAGCTGAGGGCCTTTTTCTTTCCTGCTGCAGACTTTAATCTTCCCCTGCGATTCTGATTATCCCTTGCCTAGAAAAAAACATTCATGTGAACGAACATCAGTTTGTTTGTATGCCTGGAAAACTGCACTTTAAACTGACATCATTCCCTACCAATCATATGTGAGCTAACTGATGTTATAAAAGCAGCTGTTGCAGAACAGACAGTGTATAAAATGATATGGGGGAAAATATACATATTAGTTAGGTTTAATTTTTCCTTGCTTCTTGATTCTTTGGAAGCCATAAAGATTCGATACCAGAAAGAAAATTCTTTTTTCTTGTTTTGTTTCAAGAGACATATTAGCAGGAATATAAGTTAGCCTGAGAAGAGGGTTTAGTACTCTTCAAATATTAAGCTCTTATTAAAATATTACACAACCAGAGGCGCCTGGGTGGTTCAGTCAATTAAGAGTCTGACTCCTGATCTCAGCTCAGGTATTGATCTCATGGTTTGTGGGATCGAGCCCCACATCAGGCTTTGCGCCGACAGCGTGGAAACTGCTTGGGGTTCTCTCTCTCTCTCTCTCTCTCTCTCTCTCTCTCTCTCTCTCTTTCTCTCTGTCTCTCTTTCTCTCTCTCTTTCTCTCTCTCTCTCCCCCTCTATCACTCTGTCCCTCCTCTGCTCACTTTCTCCCTCTCTCTCAAAATAAATAAGTATGCCTTTAAAAAAGCATATTACACAACCAGCATGGCCTTCCAACCGATCAATCAGAGAGATGCTGGTCTGGTGTTAGCACTGCCAGAGAGGGTCCTGCCACCCAGGTGTCATCTTTCCAGTTTCCTGGGCTTGTACACATCCTGAGGGAAGGGCTGGGGTGATAGCTGGGTAGGGGGGATCCACTGGAAGAATACAGGATTGTGGGTTTACCAGTAAGTTTTCAATGTTTTATGACATAACGTCCAACTGAGATTAGCCCTATCTTCTTATCTATTAAGTCATATCTATTCTCCTGACACCTGGAAACCATGGAAACAAAGGGCCCAGAGTTGCCATCTGTCTACTCGGAGAGGGTCCCACGGTTATCTGAACCCAATACAGAACAGATGGCTTTACCTTCCAGGAGCATCCCCTTTCTCATCAAACCACACTTCCTCTCCAGACACACCGATGAATGTGGACTTGATGAGGAAGTCCAGGAGTTTGCTACCGTCGATGGGCTTCATGGCATCACAGAGGCCCACGTGGCCCGGGCAGAGGGCGTGGTGCATGTTCTGTAACCCGTGAGCCATGGCGTAGATGGCGTTGATGACAAACCCCATCTTACTGTCCTGGACGTAGTTTTCTTCTAAGCTTTCATTGCCTGCAACACAAAAACAGACTGCTACCAAGGTTGCAATAATGAGGTCTCGGAACACATGTTTTATTCTCAAATGCTTTTCAGGGCTCTCAGAGGAAGGAAAAGCCAAGTCCACTTGTACAAGCCTTGTACTTGTGACTAGCACTAATTCTAGCTGCAAATAGCTTATTCAATTTTATTTTCTGAATTCAATAATGGTTTTATAACATATGACACAAACTCCATACAGGTGAAAATAAAGAACTTTCAAATATTGCAAGGAAATCCTTCAGGAGCAATGAAAATAACTCTTATTCTCTCTTGGCTCACAGAAACTTATATTAAAAGTCTCCCTAGATCACGGTACATTTTTAATATCCTCTATGACAATGCACAGTCTATAATAACTCAGTTTGTGCATTACCTAAGCCCTGATATTTTCTTTTGATGATTCGACTAATTTTTTTATATCTAGGGCCACAAAAATCCAGAGTAAGAACTAGATAGTATAAATCTCTCCTTATATATAGTTGACAGTATAGAAATATTTGAATCAGATTTGCTGATTATTGGAAACCAAGGTAAATTGTTTCTTGATGGAAAAGTCATACTAGACACTTACTTTTAACATTTAACATTTACCAGTGAATTTCAAAAACCCTGCAATCATTTTCACCTGTGTCAAAAGTGATCTAAAGTTCCCCAATTGCCAAATGAGTTTCACAAGAACAGTATCGACTTAGATATGAGCTCCATATCAGAAGTGTAAATTTGAGGACTTATGTATGGATGAGAAATTCAGAAACCAACTGGATTTGTTGAAAAAAAAAATAACAGGTTTGTAAAACAAAATCGATTTGAAACACATCACTGGCATAATTGAGAGATGGTGTATTTAGTTCCAGAAACTTGCTTTTGTCTACGGTGGGCTTTTCCTCCCCTCCCCCCACCCAGACTGATCGTTTCTGGGGGGTGGGAGGCCTATGGTGTGTGTTCCAGGTGCCAGAAGGTGGGAAAGGTGGTGAGTTTAGCTATTGATGGGACTGAGAACACCACAAGGCCCCTTGCACCCCAACCAGATGACCTCTTTGTTCCAGCCTAGATAGGCCACTGGACACTAAAGTTCCAGCCCGAGAGCAGCAGAGAAGTTAAAGAAGGTTGGAGTGCTTATAAGAGAAGGTAAAGAGTCTTGATACTGATGTTGAGCTTGAGATGAAATAAGACATTTCTGAAAGTTATTTTTAAAAGCTTAACTGGGGGCGCCTGGGTGGCTCAGTCGGTTAAGCGTCCGACTTCAGCTCGGGTCACGATCTCACAGTCCGTGAGTTCGAGCCCCGCGTCAGGCTCTGTGCTAACAGCTCAGAGCCTGGAGCCTGTTTCAGATTCTGTGTCTCCCTCTCTCTGACCCTCCCCCCTTCATGCTCTGTCTTTCTCTGTCTCAAAAATAAATAAACGTTAGAAAAAAATTAAAAAAAAAAAAAAAAAAAAAGCTTAACTGTTGGGTGGACCAGTTGGTTGAGCGTCTGACTCTTGATTTCGGCTCAGGTCATGATCCCAGGTCATGAATCCAGCCCCATGTCAGGCTCCATGCTGAGCATAGAGCCTGTTTAGGATCTTCTCTCTCTCCCTCTCTCTCTCTCTTTCTCTCTCCCCCACCCCCACCCCTCTCTACTCTCTCTTTCTCTCAAAAATAAATAAATAAACTTTAAAAAAAAGCTTAACTACTTAGACATAGTTGAAAATGTGAAAAAGATACAGGACTTGTATCTACCCTAAGCATAAGATACAAAATACTGGGGCCAGGCTGAAGAGGGGAAACATTCAATTTTACCTCATCTTCCAATGTTGCTTAATAGGAAATTATTAAAAATGTGATTTATTAAAGTAATATTTTCTCATTTGAAAGGATATTTGAAAGGAAATAAAGAGTATGACAGGCAGAAAGTGCTTTGAAATCAAACTACACAGAACAACTATAGAAAGTTATGTACAGCAGAAAGCAAACATCCTTGCAAAAACTGCTAAGTCATTAAAACAGGGTGACTTATGCCTGTCACCCAGAACCCTTGGCTCTTACCGTCAATTTCCTTTCCTTCTCTTTTATATTAGGGTATAAAGGAGATTAATTAATATCATCTATCTGGTGAGATTTATTTATTTATTTATTTATTTATATGTTTATTTTTGGTAGAGAGAGACAGAGTATGAGTGGGGGAGAGGCAGAGAGAGAAGCAGACACAGAATCCAAAGTAGGCTCCAGGCTCTGAGCTGTCTGCACAGAGCCTGACATGGGGCTTGAACTCACAAACCATGAGATCACGATCTGAGCCAAAGTTGGATGCTTAACCTAGGTGTCTCTGGTGAGTTTTAAACAAGGCTTTAAACACTGTTTGAAACTTCCAAGTGCTAGAGCTATATGTTAAAGCTACTAGAATTAGATGTTACCAGGAAGTAAAGAAAGAAAGAAAAAAAAAAAAAAACAGACAAAAACTGAGAGGCAAAATTAACCTTCACTGCAGCAGCCACTTAAAGGGTCCTAGTTAATACTAAAACCACCTGCTTCAAGTGGCAGTTATTAAAGTCAACCCAGGAGCAAAGTACAGAAAAATATGAGAATAAACCCCTGGTCCTCTTCATGGAAAATTCTCTTATCAGGGGCAAGCCTTATGACCACTGAGTTTGTTGTTTTTGTTTGGTAACTGTCATTAAATATTTATTATATATTTTTTAAATTATGTCGGTGTCCCTAGTACAAATTTTTTAAGCCATGGTTTGTCTAGTGGACATATTATATCTAAGCATTGAGGCTGTAACTGTTCCTGGATTTCTTGAAAATCAGTAGTTTCCTTTTGAACCTTATTTAGGGTGATCATATAAGTTATTGTCCAAACTGGGTCACTTTTGAGAGTGAAGCAATATTATTCTGGAAGCACCGGTGCAAACAAGACAGACTGGTCAAACGGCGACACATTTCTTGAGACACACTAGCCTCTAACTGTAGTTATTTACTGATGTTATTATGGGTAATATATTACATATATAAAATACATGTATATATACATACATATATAATAAAAAATCAGTAGACTATTGTCAGTTTTAACTAATTTTAAATTTATCTAATGTTAATAGGAAATATACACCTTAATACTGGCTGCTATTTATTGGATTGTTTATAAATGCTCAAATAACGAGTTCATGATAATCCCGCCAAATAGACATTAATCTCACCATTTACAAGTGAGGAAAGAGCAGAGGTATCCAAATACCCTCCTGATCCTCGTTCTTTCTGTTACACCCTGTGGCAATGTGGTTGCAGATATAGAAATCTACAGAAAGGGCACTTTTCTGGTGGCTGAGGAGAGGGCATCTGCTGTGCACCAGTATCATTGTCAAGCTGGTTTGAGGCTTTCCCTAGGATCCTTCTAGATGTGCACAGCTGTCTCTCTGACTAGAAGTCCTGACACAATCTTCTAACGGCAATCTATAACGAAGAAGCCCATCCTGGTAATATTTATCATACAGAGAGCCGGGAGGCTAGTAGGCACATGTTTTCAGGAAATGTTTGTAATTCACACCCCTTTCCAAAATAAACACCAGCAGCTTGTGTGTTTTGTGTGCATCTGAAGCAAGCACATGCACTTCCCTACCCTGAAAGTCCACTGGCTCTGTCTGCACATGAAGGAGGTACCACCATCAGGAAGAACTCTCTCTCTAGCTACTACCCCAGCTCAGTATGAACTAGCATTTGGGAAGGTGCAACATTAGAGTCCGAAAATTGGCTTTTACAGGACCATTTTCTTTGCCATAGCAACTGTCTCAGGTAATGTTGCAAGGATCTATCACTGAACAAACAGAATATGTCACAGGTTTTCCCGTTTCCCCCAAATCCTATATTTTCACGACCAGTGAATAGAGAATCCAAACTAATAATATTGTCACTTGGTGGGAAGGTGAAAACACGGTGGTTCCCTGGGGTTTAGTCCCTTTTCATAACACTAGTCTCAGAGTTTTTAGTGAGAAGGGGTTTCTATGATTCATTTTTTCTGCTGTGTGCTAACTGTTACAGACCACTAGGGTATCATTAAATCATTACCTTTTCTAATAGGCTAAATGGAAGAAAATAATTGTAGTTGCCTGTGTTTATTTACCTTCAAAAGAATACCTGTCTAACTACTTGAGTGGATTGTGCAAATAGCTGTCTTGATTCTAAGCAGTAATCTTGTTCCTATTGCTACAGTGCAATAAGGGCTACAAATTGCTTCCTGAGTGAGGCAGCACACAGGGCCTCCACGGGGGTAGCAACTGACTGTGTAGCTTCGGAAAACACGGTGGTCGGGACAAGGGTTGGCGATTCTGTCTGCTGCCACGTAGGATGGCTACTCTGTAGAGCAGTGTAACAGAAAGAACTCTGCACCAGGCACACGAGCACCTGGAACCCACAGGCGGTTCTGCTAGAACACATTAACAGTACATTTCCCACAGCCATGGAACTTAGATAAGGGTCTAGACCTCCTTGGGTCTCGGTTTTCCAATTTAAAAAAAAATACCACAAGTGTATCAGATTATCTTTCGAAGATCCCTTGCCCATCTGAAGTTTCTTTTTTTTTTTTTTTTTTTTTTAATTTTTTTTTCAACATTTATTTATTTTTGGGACAGAGAGAGACAGAGCATGAACGGGGGAGGGGCAGAGAGAGAGGGAGACACAGAATCGGAAACAGGCTCCAGGTTCTGAGCCATCAGCCCAGAGCCCGACGCGGGGCTCGAACTCACAGACCGCGAGATTGTGACCTGGCTGAAGTCGGACGCTTCACCGACTGCGCCACCCAGGCGCCCCATCCCATCTGAAGTTTCTATGCTTTGCTTTTCCAATTCTACATTTACTGGTACTTGGCAAAGCCAATCGCATAGCTTATCTTTTTTTACTCTTTACACAACTATATGAGATAAGTTTATTATCACTGGTTTACACATAGGAAGACTCAAGTTAAGTCACAGTTGGGGAGAAACGTCTGTCTTCCCCTTCAGTTAATGCTTCTGTTGAAGAAACTCCCTATTAAGTATCACCTCAGATTTTTGACTCACCTAATGGGAAGAGAAGAGTGATTCATTTTATTGATGTACTGAGAACAAGAAACTGGGCATGCTCAACTCCTCCCTTTGCTCTCTCCCTTGGAGCCAATGACCTGACAGTACTCAAAGGTTCTGGTTAGTCACAGGCCTTGGGAAGATGTGACTTGTCATTGTGCAGTCCTGCTAGTTGGATAGACGGGCTAATTGCTCTAGTAGCAGGACCAAGTAGTGACAAGTCTATCTTGGCCACATATCTAATCTATGCCCCTAATCCAGTTGGGTTTTCTGTTCTTCAGTTTTTGGTTTTTTTTTTGTTAAATTAAAAAGAAAAAAAATTAATTGAGGTATGTATAACTCACATATGGTAAACCACAGAAATCTTTACTGATCAATAAATGTTTACAGAAGTCCATACCCATGTAACTGCTGCCCAGATCATGACTTAGAGCATATTTAGAAGGCTTTCATTTATTTAGAGTTTCCTAAATTCATCCCAGCAACGTTTTGCAATTTTTCAGTAGGCGGAACCTAGGTATTTCGTTTTTATTATACTGCAATGATCGGTATATTTGAAAGTTTTTTTGAAGTTATTTATTGCCAGTGTGTAAAAACACTCTTGATGGTTGCATTTTGGTCTTGTATCCTTCAAGCTTGCCAAATTAATTTATTAATTCTAATTTTTAATAAAGTTTTTGAGTTTTCTAGTTATACAGTCACATTATTAATAAAACATATTTTATCCTCATCTGTTTTGCTCCTGAGTCTACTTCTTAGTCAACTCAAATCTGGGAAAGAAATACATTGTTCCACAGAAATCCCAGGGGTCCCAAACTTAAGGTCACATAGCTAGTTAAGTACAGAGACAGTGGCCTCCAGAGCTGGACCTGGTCCCTGCCCAATGGCACTATGCATGCAAGTATCAGCTTTATCTAACTGCTGGAGAAGTCCCATGACAGACGAGACATTTGTTAGCAAAAACAATCAGCTTGATTTTTTTTTCTGAGTTTTTAAATTTTTTTTTAATGTTTATTTATTCTTGAGAGAGAGAGACAGAGACAGAGCATGAGCAGGGGAGGAGCAGAGCAAGAGAAGGACCCAGAACCCGAAGCAGGCTCCAGGCTCTGAGCTGTCAGCACAGAGCCTGACGCAGGGCTTGAACTCACGAACTGGGAGATCATGACCTGAGCCGAAGGCGGAAGCTCAACCGACTGAAACACACATGCGCCCCACCAAAGTGGGACTCTTAACTGACTGAGCTACCCAGGTGCCCCTTCTGAGTTTTTAATAATACTGTCTCAGATTGAATGCCCAAAGTGAAAAGATAAAGAAAATAGATCGAGAGAATGTTGAGCTCCAATAGAGTACTTTTGTTGTGGCTGTTCTATTTCATTAGAACCCCACCACTATGCATAAATCTAGTCATGTTGCCTTTTCAAATATAGACCCTCAGCATTAACTTCAAATTAAAAAGAAACAAAGAAAGTATTCTTCTATATCATCACAAAACAAGGAAGCATTTTGGGAAACAGTGGTAAACATAACTTTCCTGGAGAAAATATTCTTCTGATTTCTTGGTATTTGTAGCTCTGCATTGCCTCTCTATCTGAAAGCATTATATACTCAATACATGATTGGATAAAATCTCAATTCAGATCAAAATAGAAAGGGCTGTGTTGTTGTATACTGATAACATATCAAACAAAGAAAAGAAAATTCATATTCCTTTAAATGACCCAAATGTTAGATTAATTGAAGGAAGATTAATCAGGTCATTTTAAAAATAATGACCTCAAAGGACTAACGTGCCCTCAATTTTTCTCAGAGACCTGAGCTGCTAAATTTTCTTTATGCTTTTCCAGAGAGCACTGGTGATGAGATTCACAACTGTCCAGGCTTGTTCATGCTCATGTCTAGGATCTGTGAATATTTGTTTCCTCTGACTCTATATTTTCCACTTTTCCCTAAAAAGTTTTGTCTGTTCACATCACAGAAAAAATATTTTCTGCTCAGTTTATTAAAACGTAAATTAACTCCTATGTAGGATGGAAGAGAAGAAAGGGAGCTTCGTTTAATCGAGCATATGTTATTATCACTGTTGTTATTAGTTGAATTTCTATTGCTTAAAACCCCCTGGTTTTAACATATGTGAGCAGTACAGACATTTTTCTAAATACACCATCACAATCTATTGTTAAGAAAGAAACCCTCCACTTACATGACACATGAACTGTAGGCTCCCTGCAAATTAATGATAATATATAGCAAGCCTTCAATTCCCCCAAAACACAATTGCATTTTAGCTAGTTCTTATTTCAAATAATTGTGGTGTATATGAAAAACAAATGAGGACAATTGCTGCTGTGTTTAAGTGATGCTGAGGACCAGTCAGTAACATTTAGTTGGACCACAGGGAGAGTTCAGAGAAAATGAGGGCGGCTTGCCATGTGCCTTTGCCTTTATTATAGATCTGGCAAAAAAAAACACTGTCGTGGAGTTATAAACCACTCCCCCTGGAGTAACTAATCTTTGCAGGTCTGCAGTAAGCATTTGGCCGGTAATCAGAGAGATGAAGTATGTTACAGAAGCTGGCTGCTTTAACCACCGTGGGAAGTTAGAGTGTGGTTAAAATTCATCAGGAACCAACTCTCTTCTCAGCTACCTGCTGGGTCAGAATCCTTGCCTATTCCTCTCGGCCTCTATCAAACTTGAAGAAGGCATATCTATGTTCATAGCACCACTTCTACTCTTTTATGGGTGATGGGAAACATGCTTTCTTTTACATATGTAAGGGACTTCCATGATCTAATGGTATTCTGGCCTGTTTTGAGTTCCTTTCAATGGTCTGTCCCTTTAAAGTACCTCCAGCTTTGTGTTGCAGTGTTTGGATTCAACTAATATGTTAGGGTGGATTTTGCAGAAATAGAAGAGCTGTTTGTGAATATTCCACTGACCTCTGACTTATTTAATTAGGGCCTAACATAGCATTTTCTGTTAGCCAATATTGAGTCTTATTTATTATAAAAACAAAACCATAAAATTGTATGACATTAGCATTTTAATTCTACTTTTATAATTGACTTCTTATTAATATAATACAATATCTATAAATGGACAAAATACCATACATAAAAATGTATACTTTGGGACATATTAAAGAATTTCATATTCTTCAGCCTTTTCCTTGAAATTCATATCCCAAGTGGATAAGTTGGGAGCCTGGAATAGAAGCCTATCATGTTCTAAACAGACTCTGGGGTTTAAATATAGGTCATAAGGCTTATTACCCTACCTGTACAACCTAAGAATGAAATATACTATGGATTTTAATCCAGGGTTCACCTTCCCAGGTCACTATTACTGGATATTTTATGTTGATATTTTAAGTAGACAACAGTCTGTATAGATAACAACACTATCTCTCCCAAAGTTGCAATTATTGGGATTTCTTGAGTGGCATATTGCTTTTTATGTAGTGTCTCCCAAGAGCATTTCTTAAAAGAATTGAGTTTGGAATTCCTAAGGCCCCAGTAAGAACTCATGGCTAGTGAGACTTTAGTCAATATGTGTCACAGAAATTAGAAGAGCAGTTTCTAAGATTAATGTTGTCGAGAGCACATAGGAAAAGAATTCTTAGCAGAGTCTGTTACTAAAACCAATACAGGGTACAGACTTTATGCAAATCTTCTTGGATGTCAACTGCTCTGCTCGGGTTATGAAGGGCATATTTATAGAAACAAGAATGCCAAATATAGATTCTATAAGAAGGACCTCCTTGAGAGGCCGCAGGGCTGATCTGAATCTTTTAAAATTATATTCAGAAATGGAATATAAACACTATGCTCATTGGCCAAATTGTTTCTCATGGAGCATAAGTTAACAATTCTGAAATATAGTTGTACATGTACCAAGGTTGAACAAATAAACAAGTGTATGGCAGAAGCCAATTTTATCACAGTTGGAGTCAGAGGTTATAGATAAGCCTCTGTATAAATAAACCATGTGGTACCAGAATCATACTGAAGGCATCAGGATGAATTTAAGTTTAGCTTAGTATAGATTTTGATAAGCTTATATGGAAATAATTATACATATATATTTAAGGGTGGACTGGTGTACATATATTTCCCAGCTCAGTGGGCTGAAACATTAAGACCTCAATAACAACAAGATACCCAGTGCTTGGTTTCTAATACCAGATCTTGGTTTCTAATACCATTCTCTAATAAAAGGAATCAGGACTCTTTTGGAGAAATAAACAATTGTAGGGCTGGGGCAGGAAATATACAAGATGAGCCTAGAGCATCTTGTATAGTAGGAAGTAAGGAAGGAAGTACTTAAAAAACAAAACAAGACATATATATGTCAGAGGGATACTAGAGCCAACTGAAAGACCACCCAAATGTCTTTCCCAGAGCTAAACCATTTAAGCAACAAAATAAATAATATAGTATTGAATTATAACCCAAAGTATAAAATATACTCAGAAATCTGTGCTCTGGGCTTCTGGGTGGCTCAGTCGGTAGAGCCTCCGACTTCAGCTCAGGTCAAGATCTCGTAGTTGAGTTCAGGCCCCGCATTGGGCTCTGTGCTGACAGCTCAGAGCCTGGAACCTGTCTCAGATTCTGTCTCCCTCTCTTTCTGCCCCTCCCCACTTGTGTTCTCTCTCTCTCTCTTTCTCTCTTTGTCTCTCTCAAAAATAAATAAACATTAGAAAAAGAAGTCCATGCTCATATACATAAATTATTAAATTTAAAAAAATACATGGGGGGAATAATTCTAAAAAATTTATACCCTGCCCTCAAGAAGGTGGAGAATAATTTCACATCTTTTAAGTGTGGTATACATTTAATGAATTGGTTTCAAAGAGTACAGCAGTAAAGGGGGTATAAAAAGAGAGACGTGGTAAACACTTCCTTAACCAGATGATCAATGTTAACATCATTGGTAATAAATTGATAGATAGAGTGTAATCTTTTTTTTTTTAATTTTTATTTTTGAGAGAGAAAGACAGAGTGGGGGTGTGTGGCGGGCAGAGATAAAGGGAGACACAGAATCTGAAGCAGTCTGTAGACTCTGATATGTTAGCACAGAGCCTGACACGGGGGTCAAACACATGAACCGTGAGATCATGACCTGAGCCAAAGTTGGATGCTTAACCAACTGAGTCACCCAGGCACCCCCCCAGCCCCGCGTAAGGTTTACTTCTTATTATGTTGTATGAAGAAAGACACATCACCTCTGTGGTCTTCCTCCCCAAACTCATAATTCCAGTCTGACTATGAGAAATACATCAACCAAACTCAGCTTTAGGAACACTCTACAAAATACCTGACTAGAACTAAAACTGTCAAGGTCATCGAAAACAAGAGATCTTCAATAATTGTCACAAGTGAGAGGAGTCTCAGGAGACAAGATAAAAGAATATAATGTTATATCCTGGATGGGATGTTGGAGCAAAAAAAGAAAACTGGTGAAATATGAAAAAATACGGAGTTTAGTTAATAATACCGTGCCAGTGTTGGCTCATTAATTTTGGCAAAAGTAACATAGCACTATGAAATTTCACAACAGTAGAAACTGAATGTAGTGTGTATAAGAACTCCCTGATATAAATTCTCAACTTTTCTTTAAAACTTTTCTAAACTACAAATTTTGTTTTAAAAAATGTGCAAGAATTAGCACCAAACCTGATCTGGCACCAGGTACAAAGAGATAACATGATCAAATGCTTGCTATGTGACAGGAACTTAATCAGGTGCTCTCTATATATTATCTTATCCATCTCACAATGACTTATGAAATTGGTGATATTACTATGTCCAGCTTACTAACAGAAAATCCAGGCACTGGTGGGTCGAATGACTTGTCCAAGATCATATAGCTGGATAATGGTGGTGACTAGCCTGACACTCAACTGGTATGATTCCAGAGTTCTTGCTCTTAAGTGTTATGTTTCTGTCTCTTGCTTCGATGTAATCCAAGAGGGATACTGTACTCAGCAGGCTCATGGAAAGATGTGGCATTGCCACCACATTGATAAATGTTTGTGTGTACAAAATAAAATTTGCCCTTGGCTGTAGATTATGTAATCTATAAAGAGAACTTCCACATATTTCATCACACGGTGAGGTCACCATGATTTATTTCACATGGAACATGTTGATATAGAGGCGGAATGTTTTGCAAGGCCCTTTCATATAGATGTTCCGTACATTTACTACATAAAGTTAAAGACAACAGACGAAAATTGTTTGATAAGAAACACACCACTAAAAATCAATATTCTAGAATCTATGACCTTCAGACTGACCTAGTCAAAAGAAACTATTAACTAATTTCCCAAGGTTTTATCTGAGTTCCCAGACTATTCCAGGGTCAATCCTTCTGGACACAATTGTTGTCCATGCACTTAGCTGGCAGTGTACTTAGCCATAGAGGTTAACTTAAAAATCTAATTAAACAAGTGGCTCTTGAAGCAGGCATATCATCTTGGTTGGTAACAACAGTTTGGAAGTCACAGGATAAGAACAAACTTAGAGGAAGCTCTACTGTACCATAACGAACTCTCTCAAGCAGCATGCATGCTCTGTGCCTGTAGTTAACCTAGACTGCTAACCTAGACTACTGGGGTCAGGTGTTTGCAAACTGACCTTGCTCAAGCTTATCAAAACACACTCATCAAAAATGCATTGGAGGAACATATGGAGTGTAGCACTGCTGGGCCAGTATTTCTGTTGACTGTGGGACTTTTTTAGTGCTTTATGGGAATTTTGCTTTCTAGGATGCCAGGTGCTACACCATTTTTGGATGATGCCTCAATCATGGGATTCAGTTCTACTGAAGTAATTGGGCAACATATCAAGATTTTTCCCTCATGGCTTCTAGTTATTCTTAGATAAGGGTATATTAAACAAACACAAATGTGGTCAAGATGATTCTTTGTCTATACTTATTCCTTGCTCATTTTTGTACCCAAAGTGGACTTTTTCTTGTGTAACAAAGCCAATTATTTTCAATTAGGACTTGGAATTTAGATGAGGTATATGTGCCTCACCACCCCTTAATGAATCTATTTGATTCTCAAAACCATATAAAAAAGTGTCCAAATCTAGAGACAAGGAGGAGCACACTGACCACTAAGGTTCAAAATTGAGATAGCAGAAATAATGGACAGCATTAGTCATTACCAAGGCTAGATTGAAGTAATGAGCAATGGATACCTTAACCTCATCATAAAGGTAGGAGAAGTCTAGGCTGAAATACTAGATTTATACCGAAGCTCATGTAATTTGACAATAATCCAGGATTTAGGTGTAAAATTGAGCGATAGTCGAACTCTTTATCACTGTGTGTATTTGTGTGTGTGTGTGTGTGTGCGCGCGCACGCATGCACGCACACATATTCCCTTGTATGTTCTTGCACATGCATTGGGTTAAATAGCTACATGAGTGCATTCAAAGTGTACTTTTTTGAGGCCTGATATTCTGCAATATTCTTCAAATGAACTCAGCATAAAAAGAGGAAGCCTCCTTTTCCTTAACCCAAGGCACACTGTGTTGTCACAGTACTCTGGGTGAGATTAAAGATATGGCATAAGGGGCGCCTGGGTGGCGCAGTCGGTTAAGCGTCCGACTTCAGCCAGGTCACGATCTCGCGGTCTGTGAGTTTGAGCCCCGCGTCGGGCTCTGGGCTGATGGCTCAGAGCCTGGAGCCTGTTTCCGATTCTGTGTCTCCCTCTCTCTCTGCCCCTCCCCCGTTCATGCTCTGTCTCTCTCTGTCCCAAAAATAAATAAACATTGAAAAAAAAAAAAAAAGATATGGCATTAGTCCCCCTTTGCTGATTTCTTTCATAGCTAGAAACAAAAAGGCAGAAGTGGAGATTAATTCCATCCTTAACAAGGGATAAGAAAGCCAATGTAGGGATTATTTTGGTGAGAAATGAGCACTGGAACCAAGGTTTATACATTCACCCTGTATATGCTCAGAAATATTTGGGAAGGATAAACCAGGGAAGAGATTGATCAGCATGACACTGCCACATTGATCAAATATGACAGCTGCTTCTAGTGGTGAGGTCAACAGGAAACCCATTAAAAGCATCTTCTCTAAGAACATTTGGCATTGATTTTTCAGTTGTGCCCCCTGAAAGATCTCAAAACTATAAAGTGAAGGCAGCAGTGATTTCTCTTTCCTCTGCAACTGCTGAATCAGAATCACCAGGTATATCTACAACTGCTCATGTAGACTGGAACAGCATAAAAACGTATTTTTTTCAAGTTAGATTAGACCAGGAGAAAAAGCTTGTTTTGTGTACAAGGGATACTGTGGTTTATTGGTGAATTTCCATTGCCCCTGGCTTCCTTGAATGTGATGAAGTCACAGATCAGTTTGTATGCAAAAAGTAAGGATAGCTGGGGGCCATTGTGCTGCCAGAAATCCATCCACCACAACACATCTCCTATTTCTACTGTCAATTGCAAAGCCACCATCGTATTGTCAGAATAAACTCCATCTACAATGGAAGCACACCTTGCTTGTCTCCATGCAGTAATAAGAGTTATTTGGATAATTCTCTTCTACCTTATCTCACTATTTCTCATAGTGAATGACTGACAGCTCAGGAGTAGGATCATGGTCCAACTGAGGCTTGATTATTATTGATGGTGACTAGAATACATTTGAGAACATTCAAAATGAAACGATGTGATGACTATAAGCTATTACTTGAGATTATTGAATAAAAACTAACATAAATATAATATGAATGAAGTGTTTATTTAATACATTAGTCAAATTAGGAGCTCTGAATATCTGTAAAAATAATATAAGAAGCTGTGTATAAATGAATGTTGGGAAGTTTAAGCAATTATTTCAGTCTGAAGCAGTGAGAAAGTTCTTCAAATCTCTTAAAAGATAGAACCAAAATTATGTTCCATTTTAAGCTTGTGAACTGACTGTTGTTGGAAATGAATTGTTTAAGGCTCATATCCATTCGATTGTCTGAGCGGATGAAGATGTCAGTACGTGGAATAATAGGAATTTTTAATATTTTTTAAAATAAAATTTTCATGGTAATGCAAGATTATGTATTCATTTAACCAAATAAGAATTTAATACTGTGGTGACTGCATTCTCATTTTGAAAATCACTCAGCCATCCATGGTGCACATTCCATATGTTGAATTCTGTGCTGCTTGTATATTTTAAAGAGTCAAATTGTGCGGACCCAACTCTAAGGACAAGGATTTAATCAATCACTGTAAAATTCCAGGGAGGCTTCATGCAGGAGGTTGCACATAAGACTGCCATTAAGCAGGTGTAAGAGTTAAAAAAGGAGAAAAAGGAAGGGGCTTCCTGCATAGCAATATTGACAGAGGTATAAATACACGGTGTGGAGGAAACACTAAAAACCTAAGCCTTTATTAACATGGCTAATAAAGATACCAATAATACTAGTTGTTATTTATTGAACTTTAAATAGCTAGTCAGAGAGCTTTAGATGAAGCAATAAGGCAAAGAAGCCCCAACAGACTTTCAGTACTGAAGTCTCAGGCTTCTTTCTGGAACTATCACTCCTTTTTAAAGCTTATCTCCTAGATGGTTGTCCAGCTCTTGTGACTATTTAAACATGCACAAGCCCATGAGTCTTATTCTAACTCAGTGACACACATGAGGGTCCTGAGAAAGATAGATGAGCTAAGCAGGCAAACAAAACAAAGTTAATATTTTCCTCTAGTTAGTTGAGTCTTGGACTTCAAATCGAATTCAGAATTACACAGCCTGGGCTAAGCCACATAAAAGCCTTGTTAAATCTGAGCTTATTAGACCCAAGTCATTTCAACCCTACTCCATCTTTTCCGTGTCCATTCAACCCAAATTTTCCTGTTCTCCAAACCTCCAAACTTTGACTTGGATTATATCACCATTGAAAAAGTCAACTTACACCATACCTGACAGAGCCCAGTAAAATGAGGCCATTTTCTTCCATGGTAAACATGTACCAGCAATTGGATAAAGAAATTTTGGTGCACCTAGACAAAAGTATATTATTCAGTGGTGAAAGAAAATAACTATTAACACATGAAGAGACATGGAGGTCACTTAAATTACTAAGTGAAGGAAGATTATATAAAAAGGCTACATACTATGTGATTCCAACTAAGTGGTACTGACTAAGTGACATTCCGGAAAAGGCAAAACCATGGGATCAGTAAAAAGGTCAGTAGTTGCCAGGGGCTGAGGTGGATGGGGTGGGATGAATAAACAGAGCATAGAGAATTTTCAGGGCAGTAAAAACACTCTATATGATACTATAATGGAGGATATGGGTCATTATACGTTTGTCCAAACCCATAGAATATACAACACCAAGAGTGAGTTATAACGTAAACTACAGACTTTGGATCATAATAACAGGTCAGTGTAGGTTCATAAATCATAACAAATGTACCACTCCACTGGTGGGGGGTGTTGATACTAAGAGAGGCTATGCCTTGATTAACTAACTTTGCTGTGAATCTGAAACTGTTTAACATATATATATATATATATATATATATATATAAAAACATTTATCTGTTGTGGTTATAAATATGGAAAGTTTTATTTTTTCCTATTTGTACACACATCTTTGTTTCATTGTATATTTGATCATTTTCTTCGCACAAATCTTTTGCAACAAAATTGCTCACTCAGGTTGTTTCTTTAGACTCTTGATGCATAATGAAAAAAATAGCTCTTCAAAAAAAACTTGGGGTGCCTGGGTGGCTCAGTTGGCTAAGCATCCAATTCTTGATTTCAGCTCAGGTCATGGTCTCACGGTTTGTGGGTCCAAGCCCCGATTCGGGCTCTGCTCTGACAGTACGGAGTCTATTTGGAATCCTCTCTCTCCCTCTTTCTCAACCCTTCCCCAGCTTGTTCTCTCGCTCTCTCAAAAATAAATAAATAATGGGGCGCCTGGGTGGCTCGGTTTGTTAAGCGTCCGACTTCGGCTCAGGTCACGATCTCACTGTCCGTGGGTTCGAGCCCCGCACCGGGCTCTGTGCTGACTGCTCAGAGCCTGGAGCTTGTTTCAGATTCTGTGTCTCCCTCTGTCTCTGACCCTCCCCCGTTCATGCTCTGTCTCTCTCTGTCTCAAAAATAAATAAATGTTAAAAATAAATAAATAAATGAATAAACTTATAAAAAGTTTTTAAAAAGCTCTACCGTTTATTCTGCCACCAGCTGCATATTTGAATGTGCATTTTACCATATCCTGACCAACAGTACATACTACCATTTTGTAAAATATTTGCCACTTTGATAGATGTAAATTATACTTTTAGTTTACTTTGGTTACTACAGTAAACCTTTCTCTTTATTGTGAATTTTGTTTTCCTGTCAGTTGCCTCATTATTTTTAAATTAAATAATATTTAGTATAGTATGTTTAAACAATCATAATTGTTTCACTCTTGTGAGTGTTGTTGTAAATAAATAAAAAAATATAAGTCTGATTTACCAATCACTATGCTCTATCTTTAGAACTGGAATTTCTTGGCAGGAAAGTTTTTGGAAGCAGTGCTTTCTGAATTTCTGCCATAGCACACAGACCCCAGGTTCTGTGAAAAGTCCAACTCATGTGCAGGCAGTAATTCCAGGATCTGGGAAGCTAGCTTAATATCTCTGTCTTTGACTTTCCACATTTAGTGTAGCTCCTTTATTTACTTTGTCCTATGAACCTTTTAGCAATATCTCTACCAAGTGAAGTTATTTTATTGAAGTGTTCAATTTCATTATTAGTTTGCCATATAATGGAGTGTACAATAACATTTGATGGCTTCTTATGATTTTACAACCTTTTGTAAATTCTTATTAGAGGAGGAAACATGGCAGAAGCTAACAGGCATAGCGAAGTAAAAGTATTCCTAGCTTTTCTAATACCCAGGCAGAACCTGGGAAATGAGAGACTTGGAGAGGGCAAGACCGGGAAGAGGGCTGTCACATTCTGCTGCAGAAGGCTAGTTTGGAGGCAGAAGGCTGTACACAAGGAGTATTGCCTGGGTTGCTATATCACACATCTCTGGAAGGTATTCTCAGAGAATGCAATGATAATGGCACCCCTAGAGTTCTGAAATGTCAAAGTTCTTCCTGGAACTAGGGAGAGGGTTAGCTAAATAAATTAAGCAGGAAAGGGAGAATGCATGTTGTGATTGTGGAATTTAAAAGTCATGGAAGAGCCATGTAGACATCTGAAAACTAACAGTGGCCAGGGATGGTACCTTGTTTATTGATTGATTGATTGATTGATTTTTTGAGAGAGATCATGAGAGCATGAACAGGGGAGGGGCAAAGGAAGAGGGAGAGAGAGAATCTTAAGCAGGCTCTATGACCAGTGTGGAGCCCCACACAGGGCTCAATCCCACACCCATGAGATCATGACTTGATCTGAAATGAAGAGTGAGAAGCTTAACTGACTGAGCCACCCAGGCACCCCAAGATGGTACTCTTTTAATGGATAGGCTCCAGGGAAGGCTCCAGGGCAGAACAAGTTTTTAAGGAACTATGGTCAAGGAACTTCTAGGGAAAGTACTCAAACACAGAAATACGGAGAGTTAAGTATTGGATTGGGCAAATTATAAAGCTGGGAATTCAAGACTAGGGGGAGTAAAGGTGATTATTGTTGAGTTGAGAGATGTAGCAGATACTGTTGGTGCCAGACCTAGATCACATTTCCCAGCCAGAATACTCATAGCCCTGATATGCTGATATCACCCTCCAGCTATCTCCCTCTATGAAGAATTACTCTCAAAGAACTTGGAAATGCCTCATCAGGAAGGCCGCACTCCCCACCACTTCCTCTGCCCACTAGAAGAACTCAGCCAAATGACTGACTGACTCTAAAGTTCAAAAACTGCCCTCCCCCTTGTTAATTCTGTGGTCAATCTGTATTCCAGGGCATACTTATGGGATCAAACTAAGACTTCTCTCCAGCTGGGAAATTGATAGCTTATCCCCCAGCCCTATCCTGATTCCAGCCCTTTCCTTCTCTTGAGAATACAACTCAATAAATCATTAGCAAAAGAATCTCTGCTTCATGCTTTGCCTCTCAGGAACTCAAACTAGTTAGGATAGGTGGCTTGGAATCCACTAGACCATAGTTAATAAACCCAAGATTCTAAAAATCTTTCCAACTTTTCCATTCCACATCAGGATTGATTATGAGGCACTTTTCTCAACTACTATCAGCTTTGGACTGATATGCAGATTCCTGGCTTTCATCATAGATCCACTAAAAAGAGCACCTCCATTGTGAGGCCCAAAGCGTGCTGGGAGAATCTCATGCACTTTAAGAGTAAAGAGTAATAGTGATGTTCCAGGGCTTAGAGTAAGGAGTTTATTGATAGAAATCAGGTTGGTGGGCAAATGAAGAGAAGTGGGCTGCAGGAGCTAGGCACCAGGCTGAAGCAGAAGTTGAGGGTTGAATACACAGCTAACACAATGTAATGCAAATAAGAGGAAACTCAGTAGTGAAAACAACTTTCCCAGAGAGGGATTCAGAGCCTGGAAGTATCTACTAGAGAATTATGTGTCCTTTATTAGTTTTCTGTCACTTTCTTGACCCTTAGGGATCCTCCTTATAAAGTGGAGATAATGAGGCCTTCTACTTAACAACATATACGCATGTCATGGAGATAGACCCAAACAAGGTTCTAGGTGCTTTAAACCAGTTGAAAGAAGGGATATTACATAAACACGCATTTTAACACCATTAAGACCTTCTTGGATGAGTTTTAAAACCACAGCCAAGTTTTGAAGCCTTACAATATTCATGAAGCTATAACAAAGTTCAAGAGGCATCAGATTTAATCTTCAAAATGTCAATGAAAGGGATTTCTTATTCGATTTCTAAATTATTCCTAACTTAAGGCAGATAGTACGTACAAGATTTCCATGACTGGAGACTCATATTAGCTTTAAGAGTAAGACTGCATAATGGATAAGTTTTCTCATTAAATTTTGGCTGAATTTCAAAGGGAAAAGCTTTTCAAATGAAGAAAAATTCTTTACACAGGAATTCAAGCAAAGATGAGGTCTGGTCATCTATCACCAGGACTGTGGAATGTTCTTGGGATGAGAGAAAATAAGGTTGTCAAGACAAAGGCCTCAAGCTTATAGTGATTTATTAGTGGGAAACAAGGCATCATGACACGCTAATAGCATGTGAAAATGCAGGTGATGACACATCAGGTGCTTTTCACCACATCTAACCATTCCAGTACAGCATCGCCACTTTCTCTAGAACAGTTCCCACAGCTAGAAAGACATAAGCTGGGGGGAAGCATGTATGAGAGAGTATAGATTTTCATTCTGGTCTTAGCTTATTCATACTGACCAATGTAACTGTAACTCAGTAATTCTGGCTTGGACTTCTCCAAATATATCCAGGAAAAAAAATAGGGTCAACTTTCTAGACATTGTATAAGAAAATTTACATGGTACTCATGTTGTGTAGCTATGCACCAGATAACAAATGTTTCTGGGTCCAGCTTCATCATTTAAAAAAATAATTTGGATTCTAATTATTCCCAGATGTTTGTATTAAAGATCATCCATAGGTCGAGAATGGGGCCACTCCGTTATCCATGACTGTCACAGGCATTCTGGAGACCAGCAAGGATGACTAAAGAGTCCAACATTCTGGTCACTGGTTTTCACTTTCTCATTTCCCAAACCCCACAGTAGGGCTAGTAATTAGGGTCAGATGTACCTGTGTATTTCACTTCTTTACTTCTGTTCATTCTTGTTAGCAATCCTAATTAGCAGTGAAATAGCTAAAGGAGAAGGGAGCCAGAAAGAAAGAAGAGAAAGTCAGCCTGAATAACAAGCATTTTATAATAATAATGTGTGATTTCAATCTTCCCCATTGTGTCTTTCTAGACTTAAAGGAAATAAATATTGGGAAGAACTAGGGCAAAAAACATGACCAGTAATAAAACATGGATACAAGGATCAGCTCTTCAGGGTTTAGGCTTTTGTCTCTGGGTTCTTTGGGTTCACTCAGAGCAATTGCAGCTATCTTTAGCCCCCATATGAGGAGGAGCTTAACTCCTTCCTGGGAGCAACACGTCCTCAGTGACAGGAAAGTTCTCTCATCAGGAAACCCGAGTATCTCCTATCAGCTAAATCCTACCAATGACAACAGATGATTTAGCACCCATGTTTGCTCACATTACTACCAGGAAATGTAGTAAAATCTATTTCTAATTCCCTTCCTGACCATCGCCCCAAATAATATGTACAGAAAAATATTTAGGTTTAATGAAGCATAGTTATCAATAAACACCACTTTTTTTTTCCTATTTGGTAATGTAGAAAATAGATCCCGCTACTGAGAACCATAACCGGGATGGGGAGAAACACTTGTCACTCATGTTAGGAGAGAATCCAAAACAAGTAAGCACATATTCGAGGCAGATCAGTGTCTGCTAAATGTCAGGAACAACTACTCTGAGAGATTATATTCCAAGCCTATTAGATGGCAGGTGTTGCCAAGATCATTTAACTGAAATCAGACAGTGTCTTTTAGAAATATAGTACGCTCTGAAAATAGATAAACAGTAATAGCTTTTAATTTTTCTGGTAGGCAGAATGGCCCCCTGCAGACGTGCTAATCTCTGGAACCTGCAAATGTTATATTATATGGCAAAGATACATTGAAGGTATAATTAAGGTTAAAGAGTCTTAAAAATGAGGGGATTTTTTTCTGGATTATCCAGGTGAACCCAATCTAAACCACACAAGCCTTAAAAGCAGAGAAATGTGCCAAAAGGATAAATTTGAGAGATTTGAAGCATGAGAGGGACTCTGCACACCTTTGCCGGAGTGACCATGTGGACAGCATGAAAAAGTGTGCGCGAAACTTACAGGAATAACTGCTGGCTGACAGGTGGCAGAGAAATAGGGACCTTAGTACTATAGCTAAAAGAACAGAAATCAGCCTACAACCTAAATGAGCTTGTTTCCTATGAGATGCAATGCAAGACTCAACCAAGCCTTGCTACACTGAGCCCTCTGACCTACAGAACTGTGTGATAATAAGTGGCATTATTCCAAGCTGATAGTTTTGTGATAATGTGTCAAGGCAGCAGTGGAAGATGAATACACCTCTCATTGGCTGATATACATAGAGTATTTAGCCTCCAGTCATCTACGGAAAGTAGATAAGAGATCCCCATGGAGAAGACAACTAGCTTTCATAAAATCTACCATCACAATAAGTACTGTAGTGATCTAAGGATGCTTAACTCTGAATATTTCAGAAATAAAGAAATGCTCATTTCTCTGAAATGTTTATTGGACCCAGTGTGTTGTCTCCACTGTAGGGCTATTCTTTTTTCTGATTTCTAAGCCATCACACACACTCGAGTCCCATTTTTCAACCAACCAGCCGACTTTAAGGCCATGCTTCAAGAGCAGTTGTTGGCCAGACTATATTTTTTTAATGCTACTTACCACCAGCTAAAAATCATTTTCAGAAATAAACATGTATGAGGTTTAGAAGCTTCTTTTTAAGAGAAAATGGGACAAACTGAAATCTATGTATTTATACTCTGCTTACTTCCCTCCAAATCTTATGGAAAGGGCATTAAGACTCTCATTTTACAGCAGAAGAAACTGACCTTGCTCCCAGCTCCATAACTAGTAAGCCACATACTGGAGATGGAAATTCATTCTATATGTGTCCTAAGCACAGGGAATCTTTTCCAGGTAATAGTTAATTGCATCTTCTGCTTATGACAGGTTTCTGAATTTACTAATGGGACTTTATACAGACACATACACATGCAAAATAGTGAACTAGTTTCTGTTCCTTGGTTTATACAATACCTTTCCCGTTGTTTCCTGCTCACTATCTGTTTCCAGCTAGAAAAAATACTCAGTATAAAAACACTATATTGTCTTATTCTACAGAGATTGATTCTTCTTCCCCTGGTAGGTTCTCTCTGGGCTGGTACAAGCCTTACGGCCATGGCCAGGGTGGGTGGGACACGGCTCTAAGTGGACTCTGGGATGAGTACATTGTAACAAACATTCCAGGACAGCTGATGGAGAATTCCTGGCAACTCCTTGAAATCCAGGAGGTGCCTAGCTTCTGCCAGGATGGTAGCCCCCATCAGGTGCTTTTCTGAAAATCCCTCCCCTGAGAGGCAAGGCTGCACTCTCTTCCTGGGTGAATCCGAACTTCACAATTAGTACCTTTTTTTTTTTTTTCAACGTTTATTTATTTTTGGGACAGAGAGAGACAGAGCATGAACGGGGGAGGGGCAGAGAGAGAGGGAGACACAGAATCGGAAACAGGCTCCAGGCTCTGAGCCATCAGCCCAGAGCCCGACGTGGGGCTCGAACTCACGGACCGCGAGATCGTGACCTGGCTGAAGTCGGACGCTTAACCGACTGCGCCACCCAGGCGCCCCACAATTAGTACCTTTTTTATAGCATGGGCTTCCCTTTCTTGTCAGTTTCTGTGTCTCACAATTTTGCACATAATCATTTCAGCCTATATTGTTGTTATATATTCTCAGGTCATGTTACTTAATTGAATCAAGTGAATGTGTCCCACCATCTCAACTAGACTATAAACTTCTTTGGCACAGATATCAGTTTATTAACCTTTTGCACCCTATAGCATGTCATTATGCACTCACACGGTGTTGGGGATATGACAGCACAGAATAAACATCTGGTAGATTTACTTTAACCCCAGATAGTTGGTGGATCCTGCCTTGTTATAGAATATATGTGTTAAGCCCTGTTTGTTCTGATCTAAAAATCAAGAAATTTTAAATAAAAGGGCGTTGTAAAATAAAGTAATTAGTAGAGTGGGAATAATGTCTGACTGACAATGCAGTGCTTAGATTTGGTAAGAGTGGGAAACAAATAAGAAGAAAAAGGATATTTTCTAATCCGAGATAAAATTGAAATTTTAGTAGAACAACAACATAGCTATAACATGTTAAGGGTTGGTTATGCATGATATAAAATTTATAATGTAAAAAAGACAAGTGAAAACAAATTTGATAAGGTGATGGGAACGTAAGATGGATTCTTATCGAAACAGTAAAAAGATCAGTGGTTGCCAAGGGCTGGGGGGAGTGGGGTGGGTTGATGAATAGGCAGAGCACAAAGGATGTTGAGGGCGGTGAAAGTACTCTGTATGATACTTTAACTCATATAAAGTACAACACCACGAGTGAGTCTTAATGCAAACTATGGACTTTGGGTGATAATGATGGGTCAGTATTGGTTCACCAGTTATAGGAAATATTACCACTGTGCTGGGGGATGTTGACAATGGGGCAGGCAGTGTGGGGGCAGGAAGTACGTGGGGAAATCTGTGTGTCTTCCTCTTAATTTTGCTGTGAACCTGAAACTTCTCAAAAGAAAAAAAAAGTCTGAATTAAAAAAGAAAAGTCATCCAAAAACAAAAAACAAAAAAGATACAGATTCTCTCTGGAAACTTCTCTGTCTCCTGAGTTATATCCCAAACTTAATAAAATGATTGTATCTAAAACAACATACAAAAGTCCTATTCACAGGAAAAGTGGAAACCAATGCATCATGAATCTTCAAAATTTTCCTTCCCAACTCCTCAGTTGTTTAGTCATGACCATACAGTGTTTCCTTTCTCATTCAAGAAACTTCCTGCTACACAATTTGGTAAACCAGCTTTGTAGTTTATATAGTTTTGCAGTTTTTATTCCTGAAACTAATAAAAAGTTTCCTTAACATTGACATGGCAGGCTGGTCAGGAAGAACTCTTAGAAAATTTGAGAAATAATTTGTAGGGAAATCATTGAAAAGTTATGTTTGAAAGTCTGAGGATATTCACTTTTGGTGCCTTTCTCTATAACTGTATATCTCTGTTCACTCCTTCTGAGGCACCCAAACTCTTATCATTGCCATCATGATGCCCTTTCTCCACAATACCCTACTTCAGTCAAGAAAAAAGGACATCACAGAAATCATAATTGTTCTGAGTCCTAGTTCTCCACAAAATGTGTGAGCTCATTCCTTAGGGCCCTGTCCTCCACTATGGAACCTGTGGCGCCATTCAAGGTAGTCACATGTGTCCATCCAAGAAAGCACCGGTCATATAATAAGTAATAGGAGCTTCAAGGCAGTAAGATAATTGGGCCAGGGAATCTCTGAGTGGTGTCCAATCTCATCCTTCATCCATTCACTCAACTCAGTGTATTACACACTCACTTTGTCACTGTGCTTGGTGAGGGAGAGAATGCAAAAGTGTATCCCACTTTCACAACTTTTAAGGAAAGTATGGTTTAAGAGAGAAGTTTGACAATCACTGTAAGAAATACAGAGACTCTTCAGGGAGAATTCAAAGATGAGCAGGTAAGAGATGGTCCAAGGTGGGGTGAGGTGGGGCTGGGAGGGTCCATATTGAAACCACTGATGTGGTATTTACCACCGGATGGGCAGGTTAGTCTGCCCCATGCCGTTGGCCTCACCTAACCTACTGGAGATGAAAGGTCACTGAGGTCCAAGCTAGTATCCTTCTTGAAGTCATGGAATCCTTTTTTCTCAGGTATGAAATAAAATAAACTTTGGAATAACATTTCCAAGCTTTCAAAAGCACTAAAATTCCCCTAAGCTCAGTATCCTTGAAGCTTGTGAGTATTTATGACAACTTGGAAGATGGAAAATTCAAAAGAACAGAAAGAAATACCAGTTAAACTTTTTGACAAACATAGAAAGGATACAATGATTTAAAAATTATGATACATAAGGGATATCATATATTGTGTGTAGGTAAGTAAATGGTCTTAAATATATATTTATGTATACATAAAGAGATAACAATCATTAATACAATATTACTATCTAAATATTTGTATAAGAGCATCACATAACTTATTTCATTTAATTTTAATCTTTGCCCTTTATCATTGGTATATACTTCCCATATTATGGATGAAGCAACTAAGGCTGCAAAATGTTAGAAACATTTTCCAAAGTCACACATATAGAGGAGTAAAGTTAGAAATCAAATAGGGGTCTACTAATCCTACTGTACAGAACTAGGCTAGCGTAGGAGTAGGGTGTGTGTGTGGTATTTTAAAGAAGCTTAAGGACAGTAGGTCATACTTCTATTTTAATTGTAGCAATGCTTTAATTAGGAATACTGTCCACAGAGAATTTCTAAATCTAGAGAACAATATAAGTAATTGTGATTACAGAAAATCTCATCTCATTTCTGGCATACTATAATTGCATAAAGAAGGTAGCTTCAAATGTTTGGCCATCTTGCATTGTACACAGATGTGGCCAAAGAGAATATAATTTATTTTTATGAGCAGCGGCCCCTAACCAAGATGAACAAATGCAGCGTGAAGCAGGAAAAGACAGCAGGCACTATCCCTCAATCTGTGAGGTGCCTGGAATACTTGCCTGTCAAAATCCAGCCCTCATCCTTCCACCAGCTTCAACAACTACCTGACCTTTAGTCATCCTACTCTAAATCCTCCCGTGGAGATTTCTCTTCACGTACCCATGTTTAAAGTCTTTTGTGTGTCTTCATCAAAGGGGAACTTGGGGAAAGACTGGGGTGAGGTGGGTCACCCTGAATTATCTGGTCCTCCCTGGAAGCCTGGGGAAGAGCCCTATAGGAAGAGCTATTTAGGGGAAGTATTCAATCCTCCAGTGGGCTTGGATAGCTGCACTGCATTGACCCCACTGCCATCCCTCCTCCTATACCTGAAAGGTACTTAGTCATCATGACCTTGGCCCACATTTAAGATGTTACAGGAAATAGCCTTAATAAGCTATGTTTAAAGTTTCCATAAACATAATGTTAAGAAAAGTGTTTAGGACATTACGAAGTCTTAATCATGGCCCCAGGAGAAAGTTATCATGGGACTCTCTACCAGGATGAATTATCATAAACAACTGATGTATTTGTATCTTTTGGACACTGTGGGTCGAAACCGTATTTGATGCCCATCTCTAGCCATAGAACATAATCTCATAAGATGTATCATTTTCTCTCTTATCATATCTTTGACTTTATTTGATTTTCCCCTACCCTTATTCTATAAAATTTCCATATTTTAGAGAGTCATGTTGTAATTGTCACAGTCAAGAGGGGCCTAAGGAGACAGGGTGATTAAATGCAGTGTGCTCTCTATTGGATGGCATCCTGGAACAGAAAAAAAAATGGACATTCGATAAAAATCAAGAAACTCTGAATAAAATATGGACTTTAGTTAATAATAATGTGTCAATATTATCTCATTAATTGTAACAAATATAGTACATGAATGTAGCATGTTAATAATATAGGAAACTGATTGTGGGGAAATATAGCTTCTATCCTCTACTCAGTCTTTCTATAAACCTAAAACTATTCTTTAAAAAAAAGTGTATTAAAAAAACCAAGGCCACAAATAAGGCACCTTATTTTATACCATGGCTAACTTCCAGGAATATTTATTTTCAACTCATTTAACAAAAAGTCACATACATTGTTAGAAGTTTTGTAGATTGCCTTAAATAATTACCAGGAGAAGGCTAGATATTAATGCATAAAACATATAGATATGTATACCTAACCCTTTAGTTAAATAGTCTAGCCTTATGTACAGTTTTTCATAATGTCTTTAGTCTTTATAGGCTGTTCCAAATAACTGGAATACTCCTAAACAGTTCCTACATTCTATATCCTGATTCATTTTTCTTTGTGTGTGTGTGATAAGAATTTGTGAGATCTACTGCCTTAGTGCCTTTCAAATGTGTAACACAGTATTATTAACTATAGTCATGTGTTGTAATTACATTCTAATGACTTATTTATTGAAAGTTTGTACCTTCTTTGTTTGCACGTGTTTGTATTTTTATTATTATTTATCCATCTTACTTTCTTAAAAAATGATGACACATAGGTATATCCTCAAAAACAGAATTTAGCTTTGGTTTGTATGCTTTCTGTTCAACAAACTCCATTCCAATAGCTATGTAACCACTTCCCGAACTTGTTCACATCACTATAGAGTCTAAAACTTACGGTCTTATGACCTAAACTTACCTACAAACTGAACAAGTCACTAATGATGTGGTTTTGAGGACTCAAAGGCACGGATTGATTTCTTTTATTGTGTAAAGTTTTTGAAATAAGAAGTACAAGTTTTATACTAAGAATTTAAAAATATTTTAACTTCAAGAAAGGGTAATCTGACAACACAGTAAAGAAGGCATAGAAGCTAAAAAAATTGTTAAGTATTACAAAAGTTGAGAAGACATTCAGCCTCAGTGTTAATAAGATAAAAATTAATATGACACTAATTTTCACATATTATTTTAGGAATTTAAAAAAATATAATGCTTAAAAATAGTGTGCCAGGGACCTTTGCATAATCCTGTAGAGAGGGCTGAAACAGAGAACAGAGGATTCTCTTTTAAAATATATTTATTTATTTATTTATTTATTTATTAAAGTTTATTTGCTTATTTTGAGAGCAAGAGGTGGGGGAGAGAGAGAGAGAGAGAGAGAGAGAGAGAGAATATCAGGCAGGCTCTGCACTGGCAGAACAAGGCTTGAACTCACGAACCAGAAGATCATGACCTGAGCCAAAACCAAGAGTCAGACGTTCAACTGACTGAGCCACCCAGGCGCCTGGGATAGGGGGTTCTTAGCCATTCACTACATGACAGTGTCTTCTTACCCTCTGAACACATAGACTTGGAAAAGTGTCACTAAGATAGCATAGTGCAACAAGGCTGAGGACATTTTATTCCCAGGAGATGATGTAAATTAATCTCTTAAAAAGGAGGAAATATAAGACTGAGATCTTCAATGCCATCTGTGCTATAAGAATTTCTGCACATTTTGTCTTTTTTTTTTTTTTCAAGAACTTTATGTGTTGTTAAGAGGTAATGCTGACCCATCACGCCCCACACGTGAAGAAAGGAAATCCTGAAACTGTCCATGAGTGTTGATCTTTGTAGGCTAAACATGGGAGGTTGGATCCTAAAGTAGAGAGTAGTTTGCTATGTCTGACTATGCATGAATCCCTCTCTTTTAGTCCTTCCTAAGATAGGAATAAGTTCCAGTTCCAAAGACATTAAATAAAGAAGCCTTCACTATCAGAAATATGAAATTCAGCATAGTAGTGCCTAATTATTACTTAATCTTACCTTGATCAGAAAAGAAAGGCATTTTGTTGACAAGCCATTTTGGCTGATGTCTCTCGGTCTTGGAGTTCTGAGTCTTTCATTCACTGTCTTAATAAAAATTGCCTACAATTAATTTAGCCCCTAGCAAAGAAAGGAATTTCTCTTTCTCTTTGGCAAAAATGTTCCATGACATTTTGAGAAGGTAATTCTGACAATGAAAGATTGAATTGAGTTTAAATTCCAAAAATTCTAACCATACACGGTATGCACTTCATAAATAAACAGCTGTAGTGCTAGTTTTGATTGAATATTATCATAAACTTTATTACCCATAAATATAAGATGTCTTTCCCCTAGGATAGATTACATATCTTCTCTCCATTGACATTTGGCGGAACCTTAGGACTTGCTTTGGCCAATGAAATGGTACTGAGATGACATGTACAACTTTTAGCAGAAGCTTTAAATCCAGATCACATTGGTTATGTTCTGTGCCCTTACCACAATTATCAATGTTCCACATAGAAGCTGGTCTGTTAGCTTTGGTCCCAGAACACATGGAGCAGTCTCTTAACTAACACATGAGCATGTGGGATGAACAAGAAATAATTATTTCTTCTTGTAAAATATTCAGTTAGGGGTCATCTGTTATAACAGTGTATCCTCACCTAGCCTACCAAAAAAGGAAATTGATACCTAAAAGTAGGGGAGTAGCTATAACAACAATTAAAATGACAATGAATCATTAAATATGAGGCTTATAGAACCAGACAGCAGATGGTGAGGAAACTGTGACCTGGGTCTAAAAGGACACAAGTCCATTATTCGTCAGTGGCAAAACACTCAGTAACATTGTCACCTGTAATCACTTGGAAGGCAGATATTTTATCAAGTGAGCTTACACACTGAGGCAAGGAGGTAGGAAAATTAAATGTTCAGAGATAAAAATGGAATTGCCTCTCACCTCCAACTCTTAAAAGGTGAAACTGAGAAGATCTTCATCCTACAAAGAACAAATGAAAACTCAGCCTCATGGCAAGGACCAAACCAAAACTCTTATTTTTGTGATGAAATTGCTGAAGGTATTAATTTGGCACCCATTAATCTTTCCAATGAAGACAAATGCAAAGAGAGAGAAGACTGAGAGTCTAGTCAGGCTCTAGCTCCAAGACGGAGCCAGACTCCTGGAGAAGGTCTGACATCTTGATGTATGTCTGTGGGAGAGAGATGAAAATCATTTCCATGGACTGAATTGAGAGGTGGACAAAGAATATCTGTAAGGACACATCCCTAATCGTGGCCATACAGAAAGTTGAATTACCAAGAAAACGATTTCTCTGTCTCTCTGTGGTAAGAGCAAAGTGATTATGATGTTTTCAATTCACAGGTGTAGAAGAATAAGCCCCAGCAATGCAAACTAAAAAACAAGGATTAGGGAAATGTAAAGGAAGGTCTCCGTGCATTTAGATACCATTCTGGTCAGCCAGAGGCACAGGTCCTCAACACTCTAGATGTTTGCTTTTCACAGAAACACAATGAAACTGGGTTTTAAAATGTGTTCCTAAAGAGTTACATTCTTTTTCTCATGGCAGCTGTTAGTTAATAAAGGGAGGTCTGCTGCAAAAGAGCTAAAGAAGTAGCTAATAGAAAGGGCTTAGAGAGGCTAATCCCTTACTCTGTCTAAACATCTACTGTGATGGACAGAATAACAGAGCCACAAAAATACCCACAATCCTAAAGCCTGGAACCTGTGGATAAGTTAGGCTACGTGGCAAAAAGGACTTTGCAGATGTGATTAAATTTCCATTGAAATGGGAAGATTATCTTTGGTTATCTGGGTAGGCCTAATTTAATCACAAGTTCCTAAAAACTGAGAATCTTCCCTAGCTGTGGTGGAAATGTGTGACTATGGAAGCGGGGTCCTGAGAGATGCAATATTGCTGGTTTTGAATAAGGAGGAAGGGGGGCATTAACTAAAGAATGGCTGGTCTCTAGAAGTTAGAGAACAGCAAGAAACAGATTCTCCCATAGAGCCTTCCTAAGGGAATGAATTTCTGCTGACATCTGATTGATTTTTGCCCAGTGAGACCCTTGTCTGAATTCTTGCCTATGGAACTGTACAATAATAAATTTGTGTTGTTTTAAGGCACTGACTTTATAGTAATTTGTGTGGCAGCAATAGAAAATTAATACATCTAGTAATTGCCCAATCTGGACATAAAGAAACATAGTATATAGCCATGAATTATTGCTTTGGGAATGCTAATGCTTCAAACAAGCCTACCAATAAATAAATAAAACAAATGGAAGAGATTGATTCAGCATTAGAAATTACTAAATTCTCATTAGCTGTTGCAGCTGCCACAGCCAAAACCTTGGCAAGCTCTCAACTTGCACAATGACAGATGATTCCAAATTTTATAAATTAAAAAAAGAGCTAAAAGGCTCATAAATTTTAAGTATGAATTTCTGCCTGTCCTTAACATAAGTGCTTAGCTCCACTCCAGAAATTCTAATTCAGTTGGTGTGGCGTGGGATCCAGCTTGGTACAGTGAAGTACCTTTTTCTTTTTTCCAAATAAAACTTGCTATGTGGTTATTAAGAAATTTCTGTTAACATAAATTGAAGTGCCTTTTTAAAAGCTTTCATGATGACTTTAATAAGCCAGACTTGAGAACCACTGCTCTAAAGGACAAAATTCTTCTTCATATCATCTTAGGGTCTGGGCTGTTAATTTATCCAAATGGATTGGATAATAGTATCCAGTTGATTAGAGTATTAGACCAGATCTATTTGAGGTAAGTCCCTATGGATTCAATTTACTGATATTTCTCACAAATTTTAATACCTGTCCTATGTAGTACCCATGGAGGCCCATCAAATTTTATAGGAATTTGTGGCCACAACTATGTTGTTTACCTGTCAGTGCTACTCCAGAGAAAGGTCAATTAGTGAATAGAGCGGTCTTTTATGATTATGACATGACATTGACATAGGCCCATGAACCAAGACTTGGTTCATGATATGACTATAGAATATCCCCTTAATCTTTATCACTATCTCCACATAGCAGAAATAATGAAATGATGGAACATACTCCCCAAGAAGGAGTTCAAAAGTCTCACTGATTCTTGAATTCTAACAACCCATTTATCTTTTCAGTGTTTGATCCCTTTGTAATACTGTTTCCCAATCATATATCTCTATGATGAATTGGACCAAAAAATAAATAAAAGAATGTAAGCATACACCTCCCACAGGATCCAGGCATTCCACAGCTAGGATTTGCTCCAAAAGAAAAGAAAGTAATAGGTCTATATGAAGATTGTACATGGATGTTCTTAGCAGCTTGGTTTGTAACAACTGAAAATTGGAAACAATTCAAGTGCCCATTACCAGGTAAATGGGTAAATAAATTGTGTTATGTCCAGATAATGGAACACTGCTCAGTAATTTGAAAACATGAATTGTTGATATATGTACTACAATGATGAATCTCAAAATAATTGAGCTGAGTGAAAGAATGCAGACAGAAAAGAGTTCACAGCAATTCCATTCATATAAAAGAGTAGAAATAGCAAATGAACTAGAGTGAGAGAAAATAGCCTGTGAATAGGAGGGAGGAGAGGGTTGGGAGTGGCTGGAAGGAGGAATTTTCAGTGAGACACAAAGGAATTTGAGGAGTGATATATTCATTGTTTTGATTGTGGTGGTGACTTCATTGGCATATACACATGTCAAAATTTGTCAAACTGTTCATTTTAAATAAGTGCAGTTTGCTATATGTTAATTATACCTCGGCAAAAATATACAAATAAGGGGAAAAAGTAAACGGGCCATTCTCCAAGTATGTTTGGTTTACCCATCATGAAAAGACTGTAACCTCTTATGATAGCTGAAATTATGACTTTACTTCATGTGAGTTTTCTTAGCAGAAAATGTGCACAAGACAAGAAATGCAAAACTATTCTCCTGGTGAGAAGCAGTACAACTTATAGGATATAGAAAACCCATATGTAGCCATTTGGGAATATCTAAATACATACTACTCTTTTATGCCAAGGTGAACTCTTTATTAAGAATGGCCATAGATTTTGGGGTGCCTTGGTGGCTCAGTCAGTTAAGAGTCTGACTTCAGCTCAGGTCATGATCTCACATTCATGAGTTTGAGCCCTGCATTGGGCTCTGTGCTGACAGCTCAGAGCCTAGAGCCTGCTTTGGATTCTGTGTCTCCCTATCTCTCTGCCCCTCCCTACTCTTGCTCTGTCTCTCTCTCTCTCAAAAATAAATAAACATTTAAAAAATGAAAAAAAAGAATGGTCTATATTTTAATCATTAAAAACACTCATTCTCAAATTCATTCAGAAGTTAGGCTTGACCATAAGAGGGAGCATTCAATTTTGGAAATACATAAATTGTTTAATAGGGAGAAATTGATCTAATTGATTTATTAGTAAATGAAACCAAATTTATTAATAACAGGTATATAAACCTTAGGCCAATCTATAAGTAACTAGTTTACATAGCGAAAGGTTCAGTAGCATATCCAACATTGCATAATTGTAAATTAAATTTTTCTATTAAAAGGTAAAACAGTAATAGGTCACTGCTTCAATAAGTGTTGGAGGTCTCAAAAAAATCCATTTTTATACCTGAAGTCTACATCTTCTTGATGCTAAAAATTATTCAAGTCCTTTGGGAACAGAATCAAGATGTGTATAAACTAAAAGGATGTCCCTACATCAATCTTCATGTCTTTGAATGATAGAACATGTACATGTTTCTATAAATCTATTCAATTATTAAAATGACATGCAAGAAGGAACTGTATTGAATTTTAATAGGTGAATGAAGACACACCTGCTCTTTGTAGGAACCAGAATGCCCTATTTGGGTTGGAGGGTCTGTGGGAATCACCAAGAAAAATGGAAGTCTTGGCTTATAACATTTTTCAGCTGTTGTAGTTGGGATATTCAGCAAGTTGATCATGCTGCAAGCACTAGCTTGGGAATAAGATCCAAATAACCATAGAAACAACCAAACTTGCATTTATGGGGTTAGAAAATAGAATGCAACACTGTTCAATAGTACTCTCTGTTATAATGGAATTTCTTTGTGTATCTGTGCTATGCAAGATGTAGTCACTAGCCACATGCAGGTGTTGATACACAAAATGTGACTAGTAAAACTGAGAAAATGAGTATTTCATTTCATTTCATTTTATTTTAATTAATGTCAATTTCTATTTTTTGTAATATTTACTTATTAATTTTGAGAGAGAAAGCATGAGCAAGGAAGGGCCGAGAGAGAGAGAGAGAGAGAGAGAGAGAGAGAACCCCAAGGAGGCTCCACTCTGCCAGCACAGAGCCCAACGTGGGGCTTGATCCCAGGAACTGCGAGAACATGACCTGAGTAGAAACCAAGAGTGTAACGCTCAATGATCTGAGCCACCCAGTCACTCCTAATTTAAATTTAAATATAAACAATTACACTTGGTTAGTAGGTACTACAGTTGACAGGACAGGTCAAAAGTATTAGGAGATAAGCAGACCAAGACTGTGCTTATAGTATGATATTATTTTCAGAGCTTCATCTATGTGTGATAACTAATGAGGTTTTCTGAGAAAGTGTAATGCCCAGAAGGTCAGTTCATGTTTATTCTTTCAACCAAAAGATATAAAACACATCTGCTATAGACTGAATGTTTGTGTCCCCTCCAAATTTTTATCTTTAAACTCTGATCCCCATTGTGATGATATTTGGAGATATGATTTAAGGAGGTAATTAGGTCTTGAGGGTAGAGACCTCAGAATCTCAGGATGGGATTAGTGCTCTTATAGGAGAAGAGCTTGCTTCTTTTCTCTCTCCATCATGTAAGGAAACCAGGAAGAAGGCTTTTCACTAGAACCCTACCATGCAAGTCCCTGAGTTTAGACTTTCTAGCCTCCAGAGCTGTAAGAAATAAATATGTGTTGTTTAAGCCACCAAGTCTATGCTAATTTGTTGTAGCACCCCAAACTGCTGTATCGAAGACAACATCTAAAGATTTGTAACATATTTCCATTAAGCAATTTCTACCAGCACTGTGTGAGAACCTATGACTTTTAGGTTTTGAAGCTATTGGTTTGTCTCAGCTATAACTGTGCCCCATTTGTTAGCACTTCCAGAATTTTGAAGTAGAATAGTCTTACTGCCTTGGATCAGGAGGCTTTAAATCTTCTTCACTGAAGAATTTATAAAATGTTTGGTTTCGTTCACCAGATATAGGGTACAATATTGTATCATTCCTCCTGAAGGGGGATAAGATTTAGAATTCTGGCATTGGGTTGAGAAATTATGTTCCCTAAATTAAATCAGCTATTGCTCTATTGTCTATTGCCACAATAATGCTGCATAACAAACCACCCCAAGGTTTAGTGGCTTAAAACAACAGGTATTTATTTAGTTCATGAATCTGGGGGTCAATAGGAAGTTCTGTTGCTCTGAGTTGGACATGACTCATCTCGGTTGGGCTCACTTATATGTCAACAGTCAGCGAGTGTATTGGCTGGAGACTAGTTTAGCCAGTATGACCTCAACTAAGAGATCATCCTGTTTTTGCTTTAAGTTCTCTGTCATATTCTAGAAGGCATATATATATATATATATATATATATATATATATATATATATAGCTGAGGGAAGATCCCAAGAAAGAGAACAATAGTAGGTCAAGCCTCTTAAAACCTAGACTTAGAATAAGCTATAAATTCAATCAAAATTCAAAAGGCAGGGAACAAAATTCTACTTCATAATGGGAGGAGCTGCAAAGTCGTATTTCAAAGAGCATGGATACAGGGAGGGGTGGAAAATTGTGAAGCATTCCACAAAATCTAATTAATATACCAATTTCTTGGGTAAAGGCAAATGATATTCTTCAAGAGTGCATACTGGCATTGGAGTCAAACTTCCGAAAGTATAGAGAAGTTATTACCCTAGTACCTTATAGGCTGTAGTAAATAAGAAACTGTCTCAATCTGGGTCAAATTATATTAGACCCATCTTATCCCACTTCACACGGTAAGTTGATTCAAAATGGAAGTTCCACTGAAACCTACTCATGAGGCAAATATATTATAAAAATTAGTACCAATCTAAAAATTGTGAGTGACAGTCTCCAAGCTGGGGGAAGAGTACCCACGGTTTGGGGAAATATTAGTCTCTTCAATAAATGGTGTTGGCAAAGCTGGACAGCCACATGTAAAAGAATTAAATTGGACTATGATCTTACACTATAAATGCACACAGAAAAAACTTGAGAGACTTGAACATAAGACCTGAAACCATAAAACTCCTAAAAGAAAGTCTTGGTAATAATGATATTTTGGATTTTGATACCAAAAGCAAACATAAATAAGTGGGACTACATCAAACCAAAAAGCTTTTGTACAGCAAAGGAAACAATTAACATAATGAAAAGCCAATCTCTGAAAAAGAGAAAATATTTGCAAGTTTCATATCTGATAAGAGGTTAATATCTAAAATGAATAAGGAATTCATACAACTCAATAGCAAAAAAAATGATGAAAAAAGGGGCAGGGGATCTGAACAGACATTTTTTGAAAGAAGACATACAGATGGACAATAGGTACATGAAAAGGTGCTCAACATCTCTAACCATCAGGGATATACAAATCAAAACTACAATGAGATATCACTTTACACCTGTTAGAATGGCTATTATCAAAAAGACAAGGAATAACAAATGCTGCTGAGGATGTGAAGTAAAGGGGACCCTTATGTACTGTTTGTGGGAATGGAAATTGGTGCAGCCACTCTGGAAAACAGTCTGGAGGTTGCTCAGAAAGTTAATACAACTATCATATGATGCATCAATTCCACTTCTGGGTGTTTATCTCAAGGAAACAAACACACTATCTTGAAAAAATATATTCACCCCTATGTTCATTGAAGCTATATATAATAGCTAAGACATGGAAGCAATCTAAGTATCCTTCAATGGATGAATGGATAAAGAAAATGTGACATATATAGTGATAATGGATGATAAAGGATGCTAGAGTAATGGTTTTACTACATATACAAATAACAAATATTGTGTTGTACACTAGAAACTAATATAATGTTATATGTCAATTATATCTCAATTAAAAAAAAAAGAGTACTCATGCTTGGAAGTCTTGAAATTTTGTCACATCAGACTATCTATCATTATATTAATAGTCCTGAGCTGTTGATGAGTATTACAGATACCATCCAAATACTTTCATTATGTTTTCAATAATAGCCAACTACAAGGAAAGATATACTAGCTTTAAAAAGCATTATGCACTCCTGTTCCCAGTTGCTATAAAGAATAAGGACAGAAAGTAAAAAATTATGGCCATAAATTCATTGGATTGTGAAAAAGGTCAGTGAGGACAAAGTGAACTCATTCAGTTGGTATACTGCTAACCACAGCAAATCTTGATATTGCCGTATTGCAAGACAATGGTAATACGTGTACTTAAGGAACCCAAATATTGTCATATTCTAAATATAATTATATATTTAGGAATCTATAGTGAGGGAACAATCCAAAAGTAGTAACAACAACAATCATGAAAACTCTGTACCATATTCACTGGTTTGTTTTGTTTTGTTTTGTTTTGTAAGAAGAAGAATTGGAAGCAACCTAAATGTCCAGTAATATAAGAATGACTAAGTAATTATAATATTTTCATTGGGTAGAATATTATGGAGCTATTAAAATGGTCATTATAAAGATTATGCAACAACATCAAAAGTAAAGTAGAATCTTAACTGAAAAAAAGATACAGTATTATAGGCACACTATGATTATAACTATGCAAAAGAAAATGAAAAAAGTTCATAGAATTGCAAGTGGTGCTGGTAGGAGTTGCCTTTTGGAACCTCTTATTTTCTTAGAAGTATTCATATCATTTGAGTAATTCAACTTCTGGAAATATACTTTAAGAAAATTATCCAAAATGAGAAAAGAATAAGGTGAGGACTAGGGAGAAGAATTTTTTAATACCTCTCTGCAGCTTTTTTAACTCATAAAGAACTGAAAACAGCCTAGATGTGTCAGAAGAATGAGATGGTCAAGTAAATTAGAGTTTATATGTCTGTAGAATGTTATATAGCAATTAAGAATAAAAGAAATTGGGGCTCCTGTGTGGCCCAGTCGGTTGAGCACCCAACTCTTGATTTCAGCTAAGGTCATGATCCCAGGGTTGTGAGATTGAACCCATGTGCTGGGCTTTGCACTGAGTATGGAGTCTGCTTGGGATTCTCTCTCTTTCTCCCTCTGCCCCTCTCCCCTGCTTGAACCCTCTCTCTCTCTCTCTCTAAAATAAAATTTTAAAAAATGGAAAAAAAAATGAGTGAAAAAAATTAGTGACAAAGAAATTCATAAATTTAAAGAAAAGGCAGTATTCATTCTAAAAGCAATATAAAAATAATATTAGCTATATGATTTATAAGTATATATAGATAAAAATATAACAAAAATTAACAGTATATTTGCTAGAAATACATCAAAAAATTAATAGTAATTAATAGTAGTTATATAAAAGAAAATTATTGATGCTTTTCATCTTTCTTACGTTTTTCTATATTTCCAATTTGTATATGATAAACTTAGTACTGCATATTACTTTGATAATCAGAAAAAAATTGTGAAAGCCTAGATAGGAGAAAAATAAAATATCCATTTTGGCACTGTATAAGGGTGGTTGATTAAGGGTTCTGTGCTTGTTTTTCTAGTTGCCACATCTTGGAATATAGTTATGCTAAATTTGTAATTTCAAAAACTATAATATTTAACAAGGTAATCCACGCTACATCTTATTTTCCTTCTTGTAAGACACGATATTAACAACAACACTTTACACTTATGTAAGGATTTGCGAAGTATCTCACTTGTGTTACTTCATTTGATTCTCACACCTGTGTAAAGTAGAAAGTGTTATCATGCTATAGTTGCAAAAATTGACTCAGAGATTAAATGAGGTCCTTCAAGTTTTGTGGCAGATTATTAACAGAACCAGTGTTGGCTCCAGTTGGTTACGCTTCCAAATGCTCTCGCAGTTTCCATGGAATCATTTTCACAATTCTCATCAGGAAGTATAAAGCCCTATGCCACTGCAAAAAATGCTATAAACAGTTAAGACATTTACTGGAAGAGAGTGACTTTGATTTGCTTTATACCTATTCTCTCCACTGTCCTCACAATGATTAATTTTTTTAGAAGTTAGGCTTTGATGTTTTGGTTAGTACCTTTCCAACACTTTCTCCAATCCCTTGATATTCGCAACTAATTAAGCAGTGATGTAGACTGTGCACGAAGTACTTTTTAATTAGCCACAGCGATTTGCAAATTATTCAGCCTGGGCTCAGGACCCTTAATATTCAAACTGAAAATCTAGTGCATGTAAACTCTTTATTTAAATAGTGACATCTGAGATTAAGCTCAATAAAGGTTTCTATGGAAATGAACTGCAATATCAAAACTTTCCAAAACATTGAAATGACCCAATTAGAAGAGGTAAAAATAAGTGATAGAAAGAGTAGCTATCAATAGAATGGAAGGGTTCATTTCACTTCTGCACATTAATTTTCATAAATGTGTCTGCATATTCATTAGAAGACTATGCAATTCATTTGCTATTCAAGGATCTCAACTGGATAAGAATGATACATAAAGTAAAAGTTTAGTTGTTCATCAATAACATTGAAGCCAATTTCATAGAAATGCAGACATTAAAACTGAAGAGCAAAGTAAATGTACATGAATGTATACACACACAGATAACATAAACCCTGCTAAAGAAAAATTAACGATAAAATTCTAGGATTCCCGTAGCAGAAATGATCAATAAAGTTCATGAATTAGTTCCAAATAGAAAAGTTAAATAAGCCTTTGATCTTTCTTAGAACTAAGAACAAAGGGAAATATTTCCTAAGCTTGACTCCAGAATGAAATGCAAACATAAACATGTTTATAAAAGGTTGTAATCACATAAGAAGCTCTTAAAAATAGCTCTGGGGGCGCCTGGGTGGCGCAGTCGGTTAAGCGTCCGACTTCAGCCAGGTCACGATCTCGCGGTCCGTGAGTTCGAGCCCCACGTCGGGCTCTGGGCTGATGGCTCAGAGCCTGGAGCCTGTTTCCGATTCTGTGTCTCCCTCTCTCTGCCCCTCCCCCGTTCATGCTCTGTCTCTCTCTGTCCCAAAAATAAATAAACGTTGAAAAAAAAATTAAAAAAAAAAATAGCTCTGAATGAAGCAAAATATAAGAACAGTTCATGAATGTGAAATTTTTAAATTTTCTAGTATGAACATTAACCAAGTTCAGACTTTAACCTTGACATTTGCATGCACTATGACAATTGAAAACCCAAAATAGTTTTTAAAACGTACATGGCTGCAGAATTCTAACTTTTGTTTTGAAAGCTTAGGTCACAAGATACTTTCCTGGAAATCCTTATGTAAAGACATCCAAGTAGTAATCTAAATTTTACTAATAGAACACAATGACCAAGTGACATATATAGTTGCAATCCACTAATAGCCATCTCAAACTTAACCCATCCAAAATCTAGTTCCTGATCCTTCTCGCTTTTCCTGTAGTCTTTCCCATCTCAGTCCTGGCAATACCACCTTTAATGCCTGTCCATCATGCTGTGCTATCAACCCAGTATAGACAACTGGCTTTGAATGGCACTGTGGTATACCAAAGGTGATCTATTTTTGCCACATTAAGCAATACTGAAAAAAGACAGGGGACATCAATGTCTCTATGCAGTAATGATAGCACTCATGGAAATTACTGTGTTAAGAAATCTGTTAAGAAGTATGGTAAGTCAGTCATGTTAAGTACAGTAGTTCCTGGGGCGGGGGGGTGGGGTGCGGGTAGGGAGGAGGCAGAAAAGGACATCCAGTGGAGTTCACCAAGCCCTGAAGACCTGAAACAATATGCTTCCCTTTTCTGGCATGCCTTCAGTGAGCAGTGCATGGGAATTATCTGTCCCACTGGGAAATGTCACTCCTATTTGCAAATGAGAGTGCAGAGTTTCTGGCCACCTACGTCCACATACACATACATATATGTTCGTGGTGTGGCCCTGGATGTCATTATCTCACCTTCTCCAGACCTGTATATTGAAGCGAGTCATAAAGAAGAAAAAGGTATCAAACCAGTGCTGCTTACTTATGTCTGTGGTTAACATTTCCTAAACATGCTTGCAATAAAACCTCTTCCCTCTGGCTTGAATAGTAGGTACCTGAATTCTCAGTTTGCTTTTCCTTGACCTACATTATCTCTTCTTACAACCTGCTCCACCAGAGACCAAAGTTGCCTTTCCAGAACATAGAAACATGAATCCTCAGGGTAATACACACGCTCTCCTCATTGTAGCTATTTTATAAATTAAGATGGTAATTTAGTCTTTGGAATTCCAGCCTTGACACCTTCTACTCTCATTCAACAAGTTGCAATGGAGATAGAGTTGTAACTTCTGAGTTAGTATTTTGTGAACACGTATTACCTGTGCAGATTCTTTTAAAGTTGGGATTTTCCAGAATGTGTCCTGGTAGGCGGCACTGGAACCGATGTTGCCAGAACTCAGGGAACCAGGGATTCCTTGTATTAGTGTCCAGCCTCAGCTTCAGGAAATAATCATCAAATGACCTGACCTCTGGAGATTGCAGCTTTATTGTGATTCCCCCGTTGGCTTCCACCTCATAACCTTCAATGACTTCATCTCTGTCTGCCCATCCATCACTAAAAAAATTCAGGGATTGGGGTAGGGAGAAAGAAAGACAAAGGTCTCACAAATAGAGCTCAGCGTTACACGTGAGTGAGGCAATTCAGCAAGGCTGACAGTCTGTTTTAAGCCAGAATTGCTACCCATCAATGGCTTTTTTTTTTTTTTTTTGGTGGAGAGTAGTAAATTCTGAAATAATAAAGTCTTGTTTGTTTTTCACAGTAGTGAAAGTGATGATGATAATAATAGTAGCAATGGCAAGAACTAACATTTATTGAGCATTTACTAGTCTTCAGATTCTCTACTATTCACATTTACTGAGTCAGAAGACGTTCAGCAACTAACTGAAGTCCCAGTGGAGCCAGGATATGGATCCAGGCAGTCTGGCTCCCAACCCAGTGCTCTTTAGGCACAAAACCATCAATTGCTGTCCAAATCAGAATAAAATAAAACCCAGGCACTCAGGGCCTTCACAATAAGAGCTCAGCAAGCTTTCAAGGTTTCAACCAAGACCATTATATGAGCTGCATTTATAGGGCAGAAAATTGATTTAGCTCAGAAACATGACAACCACAGATTTGGCTCCTGGACGTTGTTCAAACTTACATTGCCTAGAAGTGATCAGATGCTTCCTCTTCAATGTTTTTTTCAAAACAGCAGCATTCAAAGAAAACAATCCCACTCCCCAAAATGAAACTAATCCTCCTGCTCACTAAATGGAAGTTAACTGATGTTTTATCCAGTGGGTTCAAATTTTATTTTAGTTTGATCACCTTCTAGAACATTCACATTGGTTATGAGTGATGTAGCTCCAATTTAATTCAAGTATGCACGTGAACAAGGCCAAACCTCATGTGAGTGGCTCTGATTCCTTCCCAAGCAGGTGTCAAAAAAAATTACACTGGATAGAGTTAAACAGGCAAACAAGACTTTATTCAAGTATATTCCAATATGCCAAAGACACTGAACTCCCCTCTGCTGAAACAAAAGTTGGGGAGATTTAAGTGCTGGGAGAAGCTAGGGAGCAAGTGCTGGAGGACATTGAGAGGCGCTTGGTCAATGTGATTAGCCATCTGTGTTTTATAATTGTCATTTATCTAAGTTAGGTTTCCACCTTTCCACAGAAACTGGGAAACGGAGGTCTGCTATCACTCTTGATGATTACATTTCAAAGGATGGCTTCCAGGTACCTGAGAAAGAAATTTCTCTGCTGTAAAACTGGCAAGAGTGTAGGAGAAAATGTACACCTCCAAGAGACAAAGAATTTATAATGCTGATTTTTATTTGTTTTATTTTTTCTTTAGAGAGGGAGAGAGAGAACACGTGCATGGGCAGGGAGGGAGGGAGAGAGAGAGAGAGAGAGAGAGAGAGAGAGAGAATCCTGAGCAGGCTCCATGCTCAGTGCAGAGCCCAAGACACGGGGCTCCATCCCATGACCCTGGGATCATGACCTGAGCTGAAATCAAGAGCTCGATGTTCAACTGACTGAGCCACCCAGGTGTTCCTAACAGCATTTTTTAAATTAAATGCTCGAAGGAAAGGGAAGTCAAGGGGCCCATAGTCAGGAAGAAATTTGTCTAAAGCTGAGTCAAACTAAAGAGAATGTTAATTTTCTCCCTTGGTCTAGAGGTGGATTTATTTACACCCACGGAGTCGCTCCCTGCAGTTTCTGGAACATAACTAACTGTTAGGTCTCTGACAGAGAAAGTGTTTTATCACTTGCTTCTCACAGAGCAGGGATCTGGGTCGAATATAAAAGACTGACCATCGCTTACCCCTTGTTACCTGAGATCAGTTGGGATAAATGTGTCCTCCACTAAGCTGAGTTCATTGGTGCAGTTCTATTTCAGAACCTTCCCAGTGAACCACACAGGAGCTGTATTTTCAATAGACCAAGGGTTGTAGAAGGTATAGCTGACTTAACGTGATCCAGAGCTAAAGAGACCTTGAAGTATAGTGTAGTCTAACCAGCCAGACCAGAGAATGTCTACATGCTTTTTCTAAATCCATTAGGATAGATATTTTACAATTTTGAACAGATCTTTCCTTTCCCTTTCCCCTCCACCCCTCATTTCCTCCCTCCCTCCCTCTCTTCCTTCCTTCCTTCTGCATTTACCTAGATGCTCTCCTATGCTAAAGATTCAGTTGAGAATAAGACACACTGTCCTCTGCCCCTAATGTTACAGACTTGTGGGGGAAACAGACATTAAACAAGAATTACAAACACTATAAAGGTAAGGAAAGAAAAGCAACCAGTACTATGAGGAGAAGAGTTTGGGGATTTAACTCAGTCAAGTGTGTACATAGGTATATAAGTGTGGGTGGGGAGAAAGTGATTAAGGATGACTAAGAAAGTTATGTCTGAGCTGAGACCCAAAGGACGTGTGGACATTAGTCAGATGAAAAGATGGAGAGGAATTGGTATAGAAGGTTCCTGGTAGGTTATCTAATACACAGGAAAGAGCATGGGCCATTCAAAGAATTTGGAGAGTCCGTATGGCTGGAGCATAGAGGGAAGTGTGGCGGGAAGTATGGGCATAAATCCCAGTTTAGAAGCTGTTAGCCTTAGGACTGCAGGAAGCCCTCAAAGTGTTGTAAGCCTATTACATAATAAGGCCATTGAGCTCTGCTCCCTGGTGGTGAATGACCTGAGTCTTTCTAACAAGTCTGGCTTTACTCACCATCACTGGATATGACGGTCAGTCAAACTGATATTAAAAAAGAAGATAGGGGCGCCTGGGTGGCGCAGTCGGTTAAGCGTCCGACTTCAGCCAGGTCACGGTCTCGCGTTCCGTGAGTTCGAGCCCCGCGTCGGGCTCTGGGCTGATGGCTCAGAGCCTGGAGCCTGTTTCCGATTCTGTGTCTCCCTCTCTCTCTGCCCCTCCCCCGTTCATGCTCTGTCTCTCTCTGTCCCAAAAATAAATAAACGTTGAAAAAAAAAAAAAAAGAAGATAGACTCATCTATTTTTCTCTATGCTCAGTTTGCTTAGAAAACTTTGAACTAATTTAATTATTTCAATTTATTCATATTATATCATAACTACATGTATAGCAATTTGAAGACCTGAACTATGGGGTCAAGGGTAAAAATAAAATCCACCAGACTTTCAAGAAATTCTGCTTATGACTATATATTTAAAATCAAAATGACTTATAAAGAAAAAAAGTTACTTTTGACATAAAATTTAAGCTTGAGGTGTGTTACTCCCCAGGATTCCATATCATGTGAGACTTTTCTGTGTGTGTAGATATAGTCTGAACAAGAAACCCACAATTTTTTTTTAAGTGTATGAAATGAACCTTCTATGCTGTTTATTTGTATTTTTTTTTTTAAATATCATCCCCAGTTTATAAAAGCAAGTATCATGTGTCAGTGCTAAAAGCAGAGAAAGTGTGACCTCCTGTCCTTTTGCCCTCCAACACAGAGGAGCACATCATGGGAGTAAATCATTGTCTATGAATATACACAATTTGAAGTTGTATGTTTTAGTGGGGTAGAGCCTTAGATCCCCCTTGCCTTTGGCTAAAGCCCTTCCCCCTCACTATAAATGACCTCATTCCAAAATTAGAGTTGGGGTCAAATCCAAGAAATCATGAAATCACGGAGAACCAGGATGTGACCGAAAAAAGTATTCAGCTAGGATTAGTTGGTGAATACTTTTGAAATGTTAATTGTTAGAGGTTTGTAGGAGATCTTAAATCTATCACAGATAAGGTTAGGGAATGCTAATAAAAAGTTGCTGAAAAACATCCGTAAAGCACCTGGTTTTTTGTTTTTTTTTTTTTTTATGTACTTAAATCATTTTGTCTACTTGCCAGATAGTATCCACAGAGAATTTTCAAGAATTTTTGCTGCTTAGTTGTGTTGGGATTTTTTTACAATGCTATTGTTTTGGTGGATTCTCCGTGAAGCACACTGGAAAACAGGGAGGCAGCGGCTCTCCTTCAACCTGGTTTGGGGGTTTACTCTTGTCGTTGTTGTTGACAGTGGTGGTGGTAGTGTGGACTCTGTGACCAGAAATGACCTGCAGGCACCTGCTCAGCCCAGGTGTCTGCAGTGACTCCCACTGTGCTGCATGCTGAACTCTACGAGGCATATTCACAGCCTCCAGCAGCTTCTGCTGCCCCATCTGCTTCCTGGTGATGAGCTCCTTTTCCTATCTGGGCTCTGGAAATAAAACCGCATAATGTGGACAAACAGGGCAAACATTTAACAGAAAGCTACAAAATACAAGAATCCTTGTTCCTTATCCCCCTCAATGTTTTTACACAGCAGCTCTTTCACAAGCCTGTTCTCTTACCCAGAATCATTGTTCTAGTCCCTGTGAAATTCCGCAGTCCCAACCCGAAGAATAATATTTATTCCACTGAATAAATTCTGATGGAAACAACAGAAAGGTATCATTTCTAATTCTAGCAATCATAGCTGGGCAGGAGATGTATGAGTGCCACCTTTGCGTTATACAAGTTAAAATCATTTAATAAGAAAATTGATAGTAAAAAAAACAGAAATACAATTGTATTCATTTAAAAATTGTTTAAAAACATTTTATAAAAACATATTTACATTCAGTTAAAATAATTACAGTCTAGGGAGTAAAGCGATTTGATTTGTGTGGAGTACAAGTAATTGCATGTACCTAATAATAAAGCTATAATTCTTTAAAAATATTCCAGAGGGGCGCCTGGGTGGCTCAGTCAGTTAAATATCTGACTCTTGATTTCAGCTCAGGTCATGATCTCCCTGTTCATGAGTTCGAGCCCTGCATTGGGCTCTGTGTTGACAGGGTGGAGACTGCTTCAAATTCTCTGCCTCCCACTCTCTCTGCCCCTCCCCTGCTTTCTTTCTCAACAATAAACAAATACTTAAAAATATATATGTATTCCAGAGACTAGCATATAACCGAGAAAATTAGAAAGGATAATAAGAATATTTTCAGAAACATATGTAAACAAGCACAAAATTCCATAAATACAATGCTAACCATACTTATAAAGGTTGAAGAAACGTCATGTAGTTCAGTTTAAATCATGTGATGTCAATTGTGAGAAATTTTATGGCGGCAATGGCAGCTTTTTCTTTTTTTTTTTTTTTAATTTTTTTTTTCAACGTTTATTTATTTTTGGGACAGAGAGAGACAGAGCATGAACAGGGGAGGGGCAGAGAGAGAGGGAGACACAGAATCGGAAACAAGGCTCCAGGCTCTGAGCGGTCAGCACAGAGCCCGATGCGGGGCTCGAACTCACGGCTCACGGACCGCGAGATCGTGACCTGGCTGAAGTCGGACGCTTAACCGACTGCGCCACCCAGGCGCCCCGGCAGCTTTTTCAATAAGAGCTCAGACTGGCTTTATTCATTCGACATTTATGCACTAAGAATCTTGTGTGAGTTAGGCATTTTGCTTACGGCTGCAGATACATTGATAAGCGGTACAGGTGCGGCCCCTGCTCTCCAGACAATCACAGGGGCAGGGAAGACTAGCCACTGAATACACAATCGCCACAGAGAGTTGCAGCTGTGAAAGGAAAGGAAGACAGGCTACAGAAGAATAGAGAAAGAAAAGGGACATGTCAAGGGAGGTTTTGCCCAAGAGGAAGTAACATCTAAGATGAGACTCATAGGATGCATTGAAGCTGCGCAGTAAAAAGAGAGATGGAAGAAGAACCAGTTCAAGAGGGGACAAAGCAATCAAGCAGCAAGGCTTTCAGTTTGCTTAAAGTGTGCAAGGTAACGCTTAAGACAAGCCTGTGAGATGTTGAAGAACCTGAACATCCTTTTTCTTTTTAAGATTATTCATTTATTTTGAAGGGGGGGGAGGGGCAGAGAGAGAGGGAGAGAGAATCCCAAGCAGGCTCTGCTCTGTCAGCGCAGAGCCCAACAGGGAGCTTGATCTCACAAACCGGGAGACCATGACGGAAGCCAAAATCAGGAGCCTGACACTTAACCTACTGAGCCACCCAGGCGCCTCTGAACATCCTTGTTAAGGGTTTTGGATTTTATTTTTAAGGTGGTGAGAAATTACGCAGATTTTGAGCAGGGATATGACATGGTTAGGTTTGTCTTAGAAAGGTCATTCTAAAATTACTTAGAGTGTAGTTACTTGTGAACGTTCTTTGTGTCTAGAATTCTCAGACAAAAACTGTGGAAACACATTGTGGGCATGGGTGCGTGTGCGCACGCACACACACACACGTACACCTATGCACACATGCACACACACAGGCTAATTACATTATAATGTGAAGGCACAGTGGAGATTTGATGAACCAGGAATGGGGATAGTGGTCCAATTAGTTTCTAGTTAATTTTAAAATTAGTTGCTGCCAACTCACCACAAATATAAAACTGACGCAAAATGTAGGTATTCTTTAATTATGTAGGACAGGCACTTAGAGGTCATCAGCCCACTGGAAAACAGAGAGGATGATGAGCTACTTCCCCCTTCGGTTTTCCTGTCCTGCTAGAATTAGAATTCAAACAGAAGCCTCACTTCTAGCCCTATGGTGTTCTGGTAGAAAAGTGACCAAAGTGCAGGAGGGAACGAGATGGTGGCAAAAGGCAAAAGAGGAAAAATGAAGGGAATTCTCAAGAAGTGGAAACTTCACATATGGGAGATCAAGGTCAGATAAGTAATTCTTATTTTACCACGTGCTCTTCACCCCATCCCCCAACTCACCTCTGGCATCCTGAACCTGAAATTATCTGCCAGCTGGAGACTTGTGACTATGTCCTAGCAGAAACGTAGGGCAAAGATGATAAGCATTGCACACAACCATGCACGTGTGGGAGCCTTTCCTAAACTTCTACAAACCAAGCTTTCATGTATCAAAGACAATTTTAATTTATTTTTATTATTATTTTTTATTTCTTTTAACGTTTATTTTATTTTTGAGACAGAAAGAGACAGAGCATGAATGGGGGGGGGGGGAGGGGCAGAGAGAGAAGGAGACACAGAATCGGAAGCAGGCTCCAGGCTCTGAGCCATCAGCCCAGAGCCCGACGCGGGGCTCGAACTCACAGACCGCGAGATTGTGACCTGAGCTGAAGTCGGACGCTTAACCGACTGAGCCACCCAGGCGCCCCTATCAAAGACAATTTTAAGCCAGTGTAAAAGAAGGGTGGGTCCATGAGGGGAATTACTGTGGACAAGTGGGTCTTTTTTCTTCCTTCAAGTTCCACTACCAGGGTAGCATCCCATTCTGTCTCTCATTCAACTAATCCCAGGAGACAAAATGAAATAGGAATTGGTTACTGAAACTTTCTAAGCCTCTGTTTCCCCACCTATAAAATGGTGGTGGAAATGGTATCAGCCTCTTTGAATTGCGTGTGAATTAAAATATATGATCCACGTGAAATATGTAGCACAGTCTAGCACATGATAAAATCTTACTAGATGTTAACAGTTCTTTACCATCAGTCTCCTCACAATCCATCCAATGTGTGAGCTCTATCTAGATATGGGAAAGGTTTCTCTACACTGTGAAGCACTATTCACAGTATGGTCCAAAGACTGGTGCCAGTTCATAAACTGTTACCACTCAAAGAGAAAGTAAGACAGAGACTGAGACTAAGCATTTAGAAAAATCTATAGCAGTGAGACATTGTTGTAAGATCTAAGAACGTGATCTGTGGCCCCCTGTCATTGCATAGGGTGTAAGCACTTTGTTTTACCATTTGTATGGTCAATTGCCTGTAGCTCAAGCTGTATGCATGCCATATGCAGTAGAACCGTGTCATAATGTGTGGCATTTCATGGTTACTTTGCCAACTGTAACCCAAAAGTATATAAATATCCAAGAACATAACAAGCATTTATTTTTATGCACTTGTTTTTATAATCACTTTAAATTTTAATCAAGCTTATTTTATAATCTATCATGTAAGAGTAATTTCTAAATTAGGTAAATACAAATCTCATTATTTACTTTAACTCTAATTATATGGCCACACAGGCTTCACTGGATTTTTTTTTTATGAGAAAAGATATACAATCTGCTAAATGTGGCAATAATAGTATTTGAATATGGATAGCGGAAAGGATTCCAGAGAAATGAGGGCAAAAGAGTTCTGATGAAATTTACCTGAAAATACGCCCCCTCATATATTGAATTTGGTGTTTATCCCCAATTGATGGTGAGGTGCTGAAGCCATAGTATGTTATTTGTGGAGTTGCTTTACCTGATGAATTTGTGAAATCATCAAAATTTACTAATAATTGATACACAAAACATTAAAAGTTAAATGTACAATCAAATAATTCTTTGAAACAAAAAGTATTAAATTAAAAAGCTGATAGAAGTCTATGTTCAATATTCTAACAAAACATTAGTGTTTCATGGATTTTAAATAAAGTGGCATTCGGGGTTGCTAAGACTGAAAGACACATACAGTTGCCAAGACATCAGTGAATGACTGCATCAAAGAGATTTGCTTAGAAATGTTTGCTGATTCCGGTAAAGAAAGTAGCTCAAATTTTACTTTCTGTGCATCATAGCTCGATGATTTCTGAAACTGCCTAATGATATGGAAAACCAAGGCCCTGCATAAATGAAGCTGGCAAAGCATTCTTTCATTGCAACTTGAGAAACGTGCAGATAAATTCTTACGTGGCAGTTCTTTTAGTATGTGTGCGATTTGAAAATGATGAAGACTTAGAGGAAGAAAACTCTTCTCTTATTTAAATTCTCTTTTAGTTCCAAAGCTGAGAAGCACAACTACCTCTAGATATGATAACATTATGAAGAATTACTTTGTCAAAAAATGTGGCTGGCGGCTTATGTTTTGTACAAGAGTAAGTTCTTCTGCTCCAACTGCCATCATCAGGGAAACATCCTGGAGTAGTTACCTAAGTAGCTTGTGAGAGAATGGAAATCGACGCAATAGTTTCTGTTTTGAGAAGGTCTTGGTGAAAAAAAATCAGCTGAAGTAAACACCACTTAGTGACATAATATAAACTTTGTGTTATGTAAGAACCGATGCACTGAAGGTGGCTTTCACTGGCCCATCAGAACTGATTGTTAGCATTTTTCCCAAATGCTATGTTCTGTGTCTTAACATTGGCAGATTGAAATTGTTCATGATGGAGATACATGCTTCAAGGAAATAGGTAACTGCTATTAACTTAGGGCTCTGTCTTATTGACACCTCCCCCCCACAGCCAATTGTAATAATATAGACCCTGACCATAAACAGCTATTCTTGGTATTGAGAGGAAAAATTTATATCAAGAATGAACTCAAGAAAAACAGAACAGTTTTTCTACAGGATAAGAAATGAGTTTTGTCTCAATATGTAAACATATCAATAGGAAAGCCTGACTTTCTCTATTGACTGATATCTTTGATATAGTTAATGATCTTTAAATTTCTTGAAAAGAAAGAATCTTTTTTTTTTTTTTTGACAGATAGGAGCTGACCTTTATAAAGGGCAAAATTAAAAGTCAGAAATTTTGAAGAAAAAGGTTTTTTTGTAGATTGCTATGCCACAATTTTAATTTCAAAATAATTGTCAACAAGTAGAGATGATCTCAGTATTATCATCTGCAAAGTTTTGTCAGCAAATATTTCATGAATTGTTCATTAATTAGATTGCCTTAGTCTCCTTGGGCTGATATAACAAAATACTACAGACAGATGGCTTAAACAACAGAAATTTATTTTCTCACAGTCTTGAAGAACAGAGGTCCAAAAGTAAGGTTCCAACTGACTCAGTTTCTTGTGAGAGCTCTTTTCCTGGCTTGCAGACTATGTCTTCATGTGGCCTTTCCTCAGTGCTTAAATACACACGGTATGAGAAAAACAGAGAGACAACAACTCTCTGGTACTTTTTTTCTTACAAGGACACTAATCCTATCGGATAAGGGTCCTACCCTCATGACCTCATTTAACTTTAATTATCTCACTAAAGGCCCTATCTCCCAACACAGTCACATTGGAGATTAGGACTTTAACATATGAATTTTGAGCGAACACAATGCAGTCCACAGCAGATGTAATTTTATTAAATTTGTTACTCATTTTAAAAATCCTCATATAAGAAATTAGTGGGCCCAGAATTCTTTTATTTCATCAAAAGATAATTTAAATTGAACTAAAAAGTTATGGAATAAATTATTGGAACTAGCTACTGATTAAAGATGACTTTTGAAAATAGAGCATCACTCACTTTACTTGGGATCGAAAATTTTAAATGAATACCCCAAATTCACTGAAATTGCTGCAAAGTTTTTCTTCCATTTCCATCAGCACACCTCTGTGAGGCTGGTTATTCTATTAGGAATGTCATAAAAATTATATAAAGAAGCAGAATACATATGCATAATCCTATGCAAGTATGATAGTTAAACCAAACCATATTAGATAATTTAATAAAGTCATTATCATATTAAAATTTTAAATATTGATATGCATGGTGTTTGTTAAAAGGGTACATACAGGCATTCAACATAGGAAACCTCTACTTCACTTGTAACTTTTTATTTACAATTATAGAACATCTAAAAGTTAGGAGTATAATAGTAATATTCTCTACTAATCACCTAGGCCCACACTTTCAATGAACAATGAATACTGTTTTGGCAATTCTTTTCTTTGTTTATTTTTACTATATTTACTGAAATGAGATTTTGTGTCTGTTAAATCTAATAATACAACTTTGGGCTTGTATTTTTCATGTCTTTATGCTGTATTTGACTTCCTAGTAATTTTCTTAATTTTATTTTACCAAAGTTCCTAACTAGATTGAAATTAAAAGGAAAGAGGAAGAAGAGGAAGAGGAAGAAGAAGGAGGAGAAGGGGGAGGAGAAGAAGGGGGAGGAGGGGGAGGGGGGAGGAGGAGAAGGAGGAGGAGGGAGAGGGGGAGGATGAGGGGGAGGAGGAGGAAATACAGAAGCACGTTCTAGAAGATAAAGTTGTAAGAAATTGTTAAGGGAAAGACCATGCTGGTTCAACAGTTCAAAAAGGAACTCTTCGAAAACTCCATTTGGAAGCTCATGGTAAATGAAGCCATGACCACCAAGTAGAGACTTTTCATTTTGTTGGGAAGGCTCTGATGGCTTCATTCCTTAGTGCAAAATTTTACAGATTTAAATTACAAATCTCTGCTCTCTGTTTTAAATCCTTGGCTGTTTTATTGCCACTGAACTCTTATTTTTCATGTCCCTATGCCATCCAAGTGAAAGACTGAAGTTTCCCAAATAATTGTTAAGAACCAACTGAGGGGAAGCAAGAGACCCATTAGAAAAACAGTGCAATAAAGAGCCAAAGTGATTCTGATTAAAACATAAATCAGATCCCGGCATTTCTCTGCTTAAAATCCACCAATGCCTTTCCTTCTCACCGAAAGTCTTTTGATGAGTACCTTTAAAGGCTCTACACACTCTGATCCTCATTACCCCCCTCATCTCTACTATTCTAACCTTTGCTCTGCTCCAGCCACACTGGTCACCCTACTGTTCCTCAGTGAACAAGAACGCCCTGGCCTTAGGATCTTTGTAGTGTCTACTCTCTGCCTGAAATTCTGGAATTCTCTTCACTTGGGTATTTTCACGGCTCACTCTTTCATTTCCTTCATGTCTGTCAAATATCACATTCACAGTGAGGTCTTTCTCTATTTAAAATTGTGTCCCGGGGCGCCTGGGTGGCACAGTCGGTTAAGCGTCCGACTTCAGCCAGGTCACGATCTCGAGGTCCGTGAGTTCGAGCCCCGCGTCAGGCTCTGGGCTGATGGCTCAGAGCCTGGAGCCTGTTTCCGATTCTGTGTCTCCCTCTCTCTCTCTGCCCCTCCCCCGTTCATGCTCTGTCTCTCTCTGTCCCAAAAATAAATAAATGTTAAAAAAAATTTTTTTTAAATAAAAAAATAAAAAAAATAAAATTGTGTCCCTTCTCTCTATTTCTTTTTTCTCATTAAAGCTTATCGCTATCAGGGTACCTGGGTGGCTCAGCTGGTTAAGCATCCTTGATGTCAGCTCAGGTCATGATCTCATGGTCTGTAAGATCGAGCCCCAAGTTGGGCTCTGTGATGACTGTGAGTAGCCTGCTTGGTATTATCTCTTTCCCTTTCTCTCTCTGTCCCTCATGTGCTCATGTGGGCGTGTTCTCTCTCTCTCTATCTCTCTCTCTCTCTCTCTCTTTCTCTCTCTCCCCCAAAATAAATAAACTTAAAAATTTTTAAAAAATGACATTGGAAAGCTGCTTTTAAAAAAACTTATCACTATCTGGCATGTCATGTAAATATATTTTCTTTATTCCTCTAGTGAAATGGAAGCTCCATTTCAGAAAGCAGAAAGGTTTTTATCATTTTTGTCCACTTATGTAACCCAAGCGATTATAAGAGTTGTTAGCTCCTAGTAGGTGCTCATTATATATTTGTTAAATGAATTAATGAATTAATGGATAAAAATGTATGAACCAATTTGTATTTAAGAATTCATAGAGGGGCGCCTGGGTGGCGCAGTCGGTTAAGCGTCCGACTTCAGCCAGGTCACGATCTCGCGGTCCGTGAGTTCGAGCCCCGCGTCAGGCTCTGGGCTGATGGCTCAGAGCCTGGAGCCTGTTTCCGATTCTGTGTGTCTCTCTCTCTCTCTCCCTGCCCCTCCCCCGTTCATGCTCTGTCTCTCTCTGTCCCAAAAATAAATAAACGTTGAAAAAAAAAATTTTTTTTAATAAAAAAAAAAAAAAAAAAAGAATTCATAGAGAATACTCTAACAGTGATATGTGGGAGGTGGTTCATACCAGCTGGCAAGAATCCATTGTTAGCATCTTTTCCCAGCTCTGTATTGAGTAATTTCATGTCGGAAAGTTGAAACTGGCCATACTGAGAGTATTTACTTCATGGGTATATCAGATTTTCTAACAAAGTACCACAAACAGGAAGAGTCACACCTGAAATTTATTCTCTCATAGTTATAGAGGCTCTAAGACTGAAATCATGGTGCCAGCAGGATAATGCTCTGAGACTCCATGTAGAATCCTTCCTTGCAACTTCTGAGCTTCTGATAGTGACCACCCATCCATGGCACTCCTTAGCTTGCAGCTACATTGCTCCAAACCCTCCCTCTGTGATCACATGGTGTTCCCCCTCTGTGTGTCTGTATCTCTGTGTCTCTTCTCCACTTATAAGGACATCAGTCATATTGGATTAAAGGCCTACCCTACTCCAGTACGACTTCATCCTAACTTATTACACTTGGAACAATTCTATATCCAGATAAAGCCATATTTTGAGGTATTGTGGATTAATAATTTAACACATCTTTTTTGAAGACACAGTTTAATCCATAAAAATGAGCAAACACTAGAAATCAAGGCTTTATTGTTCTGCTTTGTTTCATTTTTGAAGAGAATCAGTTGTTAAACATTTACCAGCACACCACTAACTAAAACAAGCTGTTACATTTTCTCTGAAATTTGGGATTAGTTGTAAACTCTGACCCGTTAGATGAGCTAAAGGAGATCTAAATGATTATTGTTTAGTTCTAAAATATCCATAATAGAAATTAAAAGCTATTATTTTTAAATTAACATTTATGAAAGCTGTAGTTATATAGTTAATACATTTAGATCACTTTATTTTTTCACAAGGGTAGACAATTACATGCTAAGAAGCAACAAACAATATAAAACACCCAGAAAAATGACCATTTTCAGCCTAACAAATACTATAAAATTTTAAAAAGAAAATGTAAGTTTATACCTGTAGCTATTTGAATTTGAGGACAATAATTATAACTTTTTAAAAAATGTTTACTTATTTTGAGGTGGGGGGAGAGGCAGAGAAAGTTGGAGGGAGAGAATCCCAAGCAGGTGCTGTGCTGTGATTGCAGAGCCAGATGTGGGGCTCAATCTCACAAACCGTGAGATCCTGACCGGAGACAAAATCAAGAGTTGGCCGCTCAACAGATTGAGCCAGCCAGGCGCCCCATGATTACAGCTTTTGCATTAGAATCACATATGTACACTTATGTATGCTTCAGGTTCCTCAGCTTTGAGTTGTTCTTAATGATAAGTTGAATTGTATCTAGGACTTAGTAAATCATTCTAATAATACAGGAAAATGTATACAAAGTTATCATATATCTGTATGGTACCTTTTTATTTTACATTCATATAATTAATTCACTTAGAGTAAATTTGATTCATTGAAGAACTAATCTAGATCCTCCAACATTAGCTGATTCAAATCTTTGGCATTCTTTCATTTAATAAATATTTACTGATATCCTACTTAGTGCCAAGCACTGTTAGATCCTGAAAATAAATTAATGAATAAGATGAGAAATATCTTTGCTCTTATTTAAATTCATAGGTTGGATTTCTACTTCGAGCCTAGACAGAGTAACAAATACCAAATTCATTTTTCTGTCGGCGACAACTAAAACACTGGACAAAATACATAAAATAATGGCTCTCAAGACATTTTACATCAAGAGATGCAAGACAGTGATCTCTATGAAGTGAGCAACAAATGAGATGAGCCCTAAACTATTTTGAGCCTACTGCTTGGAGGTTTCCAAATCATGACTCAGAAAGGCAAGGGAGAGAGGGGTGGGAAGGCACGGACTCAGGCACAGTCCAGTGGATTCACTGAGTTCAGTGACAGAGTTGAATGTCAGGAAAAACCAAGGTGGCCAGACTCCACAGGGCAAAGCACTGGAGAGGGAAGAGCTTCAAAGACAGGATAGTCTGCAGTAATTCTCCCAAAATATTCAGTTGAATATTAGACAGCCCATGCATGTGATGAAATTATATAAGACTGAGGAAACAACCAACCAAGAAAATTTGACTGCATAGTGCCTGGAGATCACACAGAGTTGGGAATAATAATTATTCCCAACAGCCAGAGTGGAAAAAGTCATGTTTCACAGAAAAATGGCTAAAGTACTAAAAAGGAACTTGCCCCAGTATTTGGGAAAAATTAGTCTTGGACTAACTGCTTCTCTGGTCTTGGCTAACAAAGCTTAAAAGCAAGATGAAAAAGGACAAAATTATTTCTAAGTAACGTCACCTCTTCCCATAAGTAGCTCAAGAATATTTTTAAGAAATACAAAATATCTAGTATTTAAAAAGGTAAAATTCACAATGTCTGGCATCCAATAAATATTACCTGGCATATAAAGTTATATATGGAGTGAGGGGGGAGTGAGATATTAAAGTGACAAATAATGAAAAATTATCACATGATGATCTAGGTTAGGTAGAGTGTTTTTAGAAAGTTCTGTGATATAAATGAAGAGGGGATATTGTACACTGGGTGGTCAGGGAAGCGTCTCTGAAAAGATAACTCTTCAGTAGTTATCTGAAGATATTCTAAATTCTCTAAGTCCTTGTTGGGCAATGAGAAGGTGTTCTCATTTTGGTCACCCAAGCTGATGAGCGATCCTGAGAGCAAAGCTGGAGAAATCTGTCAGGCCACTGGAGCTCAAAGCAAGTCACAACTCTTACCTGCACCTCAGCATACCCCATTTTCTGTGTAATTATGAGCCCAGAAGTACCTCCATGTTCAAATTACAAAGATATCCCAAGTTCCTTTCAGAAAAACTGTAAAATCATGCTCTGAGGGAACTCAGTATGGCTCGAAAACCGCATGGTGTTATACCAAGCTGTCACCTGTGTGATCCCACTAGGACGAGGTCAGAATGGACCCATTTGGAGCTTCAATTCTGTAAGGTTTGAATTTTTTTGACTTCACTGGTGTTAAAACTGAGCTATTCCAACAGGTTCCACCTCATCACTAAAATTCCCATCACTATTTATTTTTTAGTGGCCTCTAGTTCCAAAGCAGTCCCAAGGTTGAGAGGAGGGGTCTGCTTAGAGACAGTGGACTGGAAGCAAAAGCTATGCAGGTTTCTGTGAAATAGAAAGATCTACTTTCTATGTACATGTGTCTACTTTCTGTGAAAGAAAGATCTACTGTCTTTATGGAAGACAGTAGATAATCTAACCCCATTTGATTTAATAGCACTTGATCTTAGCCAAAAGGCTGAGAAGTAATTGATTTAATATTAGATGAGAAAAGGGCATATGAGTATACACGGAGGCCGAGAAGGTAGGTACAATGACTAATAATGAATAAGAGGCTTATAAGATAAAAGTAAAGGAGGAATGATTTATGAAGATCCTGAGTTATTATCAGCAATTATGGGTGGCTGGGCAGTTTCTTGAGTTGCAGAGTCATTGGGTAACTAAAATGAAACTCTCAGACGAGAGTTCTCACAGCAAGAATAATTCTTCAGTGCCACAGAGAATGTAACTTTGTGTCCTCCATAGCTATTTGTAGAAGAAAGGAAGGAAGGAAAGAGCAGAGGAAGGGAGGGAGAAAAAGGAGTAAGAAATGAACATATGAGGTCCATAGCGGTGGGAAGTTATCAGTGCACATGTGGAGAGCTAAGTTTCCAGTGCTGCTTTCTTTCTCATATTCTGAGATGACAACCATGCTGTCAGGGTGGCCTGCAGTTCTTTCTTTAAACTGATTCCTTTTTCTTCCTGGAACAAAAGGTCAAAGCACAGCGATGTGTGGCTTTTCAAAGTGAATCCAATGGTTCAGTAACTTCATTCATGGATTCTCTTAACAGACCCAATTGAAATTTCCCTAATCTCTAATTTCTAGACCCTACCGTTTGAAGGGGAAAAAGTGTTCTTACCAACTTCAGATCAATAGATATGTGACATTGTTAATTCACTGTAATTGCTCAAACTATTACTGATTTTTTTCATTAAAGGTAGATTTTTTTTATTTTGCTAAAAATTCTCATAACATGGTCAACTAAGTTCATATAGATATTCTTCTTACTACAATTACCTGGAAATACAAAGTAAAATATGATCAAGAACAAAAAGCAGTTCTCAGGTGCTAGAAATGGCAAGCAGAATCAAAGCCAAACAGGGGTTCCTGGGTGGCTCAGTCAGTTAAGTGTCCAACTCTTCATATCAGCTGAGGTCATAATCTTATAGTCATGAGATCAAGCCCTGCATCAGCCTCCAAACTGAGCATACAGCTTGCTTAAGATCCTCACTCTCCCTCTCTCTCTGTCCCTCCCCCACTTGCATGCTCTCTGTTTCTCAAAATAAATAAATAAACACTGTTAAAAACACAAGGATCAAAGCTGAACAATAAGCATGAGGTAATGCAACAACAGCCCACAAGATCTTGGCTTGTGTAGAGAAAACCCTAGAGAATTGGAAGTGGGTTCTAACATCCATCTGGTGATGTAAAAGATGGTTTCATGAACCATGGAGGTCAGAAGGATTGACACTAACACCATAGTATAAAGCTGGGAGATTGGACAGTTTGCAAAATCCAATCGAGTGGAACTGAAAAGTCTTGCCCACCAGACTGAGGAGACCTGAAGTCAGTCCAAGGATGAGGGTTGAGAAAACATAGGGGAAAGTCACATTGTACATGTGTTATAAGCTATATGGTACAAAAGCCATAAGCACAGAAATTATCATTAAAAAATGGCCTAAGATTATGGAAGCCCTCTAGAACCCATATGAAATGTCATTTAAGGTCAATATTTAAAGATACTTTCAAAATCTAAGGAACTTTAAATCCTCATCAAAAAATAAACCTACTAAGATAAACTCATAAATATGTGCATGCATGCACACATACACACACACACTATATTAACATTAAATCTAGAAATGGATTAAAATTTCCTTTTAAAACACAACTATTCTAAAACTACATTTAAAAACCTAGATCTACGCTATTAGAAATTCCAAAAGCATAATGATATAAAATGGTTGAAATAAAAAGGACCAAAGATATTACTCCTGGAAAAATGGCAGTAACAAAATTAAATTCTCTGTAAAAAATCAATTTCTAGAATATGGCAGAGTAGGAGGATCCTAAGTTCCCCTTGCCCCACAGATACATTGAGAAAACATCCACATTAGTGTAAATAACCCAGAAAATGACCTGAAGACAGGCAGAGCAGACTCTTTACAGCTAAATGCAGAGAAGAGGCCACGTCGAAGAGGGTAGGAAGGGCAGAGACATGGTTGAGAGCCAAACTGACACAGTACTGTTCCATAAGAGGGACAGACACCACTGGTACGGAGAGCCAGAGGCAATAGGAAACTGAGTCCCTCCCCTTAACAAGACAGTACGACAAACAGATCCACTGAGATACAGAATAGAAACAGCAGTTTGAAAACACTTAGGTATATGGGAAGATTTATTTACAAATCTCAGAGCATCTGCTGGAGAGCAGGGACTTTGGGACACTCCTCCAAGAACAAAAGAGCTGGCAAGCACCTTTTTCTTCCTTCACCCCCTGCCCCCGACCAGCATAGATACATGGACACCTGTGGGAAGCAGCACAACCCAAATACTCCCCACATAACTTGCTAACAGCACACCCTTGAACTTTTCCACATACCTACTCCCTTCAGCCTAACCCTGACAGGAGTTTTCCCAAGTAACTGTAAGCCCCCTCCTGCAGCAGGCCTATGAAGACTTTGCTGGCACCATGCATCCCATCCCTGTGTTCCCCCTGCTCTCTAACATGCCCTTGGCAAGAATATATCCAAAGCAGTGCCATGAGCTTGCCAGTGTGCAAGCAGGTGCAGTAGGGGCCAACACCATTCCAAAGTTATTCCTACCTTGGAGAAAGGGGAATATAACATTACACACCAGTCTGACCACAGCCCTAGCAGTGGGCTGGGGACAGACATCTGGTTTGACTGCAGGCCCTGTCTACCAATAAAAGCTTCTCAGGGATCAACACAGGGAAAGTGCCTGCAGTTTGGTGCTACAGGAGCTCTGGAAAATGCCTGGTCTGGTGCAACTCAAATCCAAAGAAGCCCCAGACTGGCCCCTTAACAACACACGGACCAAACACTCCCCACAACAGGCAAGGAGAGCCATTGCATAACTGTACTGAAGGCAAACACAGCTGAGACACAATAGTAGGGTACATGCAATACACACAGGAGAGACTCCTGAATCATCAGGTTCTGGTGAACAGGGGCATTGCAAAGCAAGATATTATAGGACCTCTTCTTCATAAGACCATTACTTTCAAGTGCAGGAGACCTAGCTGACTTTCCTAACAGAAACACACACAGAAAGTTAGACAAAATGAGGAAGACAGAGGAATATGTCCTAATGAAAGAACAGGACAAAATCACAGCAAGAGAGCTAAAAAAAATGGAAATAAGTAATATGATAGAGAATTTAAAGTAAGAGTCATAAAAGTATTCACTGAATTTGAGAAGAGAGTGGAGGACCTGAGTGAGACCCTCTACAAAAAGACAGAAAACAAAAAAGAACCAATAAAGAAGAACTCAATAACTGAAATTAAAAATACACTAGAGGGGATAAACAGTAGACTAGAGTAGATTAGGGAAAGCAGAAGAATGTATTAGCCCACTGGAAAACAGTAATAGAAAACAATCAAGCTCAACAGGAGAGAGAGAGAAAAGAAAAAGTGAAAATAGACTTAGAGAACCCAGCAATGCCATCATGAATAATAACATTCCCATTATGGGGATCTCAGAAGAAGAGAAAAGGGGGAAGAAAATTTATTTAAAGAAATAATAGCTGAAAAGTTCCTAAATCTAGAGAAGGAAACAGAAATCTAGATCCAAGAGGTACAGAAAGCTCACAATAAAGTCAACTGAGGGAGATCCACACCAAGATACATAGTAATTAAAATGGCAAAACATAGTGATAAAGAGAGAATTTTATTTTATTTTTTATGTGGTTCTACTCTTTTTCCTTTCCTTTTTTTAAGTTTTTTTAAATATAATTTATTGTCAAATTGGTTTCCATGCAACACACAGTGCTCATCCCAACAAGTGCCCTCCTCAATGCCTATCACCCACTTTCCCCTCTCCCCTACCCCCTATGAACCCTCAGTTTGTTCTCAGTATTTAAGAATCTAAAGATAGAATTTTAAAATCAGCAAGAGAAAATAAAAACAGTTACATACAAGGGAAACCAATAAGCTGATTTTTCAGCAGGAACTTTGCAGGCCAGAAGGAAGAGGCATGAGATTATATATATATATATATATATATATATATATATATATATATTTTTTTTTTTTTTTTTTTCAAAGCACCGAAAGGAAAAAAAAATCTGCAGCACAGAATACTCTACCCAGTAAGGCTATCATTCAGAATAGAAGGAGAGATAAAGAGTTTCCCAGACAAACAAAAGTTAAAGGAATTCATGACCACTGGACCAGCCCCACAAGAAATGCTAAAGAGGACTCTTTGAATGAAAAGGAAAGACCATAAGCAGATGTAAGAGAAGTAGGAAGCACAAAAGCAGTAAATTTAAGTATATCTATAAAAATCAGTCAGGGGATACACAAAATAAAAGGATATAAAGTATTACATCATATACCTAAAATGTAGGAGGGAGAGGAATACAAATTTCATGATTTTAGGATGCGTTCAAACTTAAGCGACCATCAACTTAATACAGACTGCTATATCCAGAAGATGTTATATATAAACCTAATGGTAGCCACAAATCAAAAATTGGTAATAGATATGCCAAAAAAATAATAATAATAAGATAAAGAAATCCAAGTATATCACTAAAGAAAGCCAGGAAACTATGACAGAAAAGAGCAAGAGTAGAAAGGAACACAGAGGAGCTATAAAAACAACCACAAAACAACTAACAAAATGGCAATAAATACATACCCATCAGTAATTATTTAGAATGTAAATGGATTAAACACTCCAATCAAAAGACATAGGGGATGGAATGAATAAAAAAAACAAGACCCATCTACATGCTGCCTATTAGAGACATATTTCAGACCTAAAGACACATGTACATTGAAGGTGAAGGGATGGAAAAGCATTTATCATCCAAATGGAAGTGAAAAGAAAGCCAAGGTAGCAATGGAATAGAGTTTAAAACAAAGACTGAAACAAGAGACAAAGAAGGACACTATATAATCATAATGGGAACAATCCAACAAGAAGATATAATAGTTATAAATATTTATGCACCCAACATGGAGCCCCCAAATAAATAAGGCAGTTAATAACAAATATAAAGGAACTAATCAACAGTGATACAACAATAGTAGGGGAATTTATCACCCCACTTACACCAATAGATAGATCATCCAAGCAGAAAATCAACAAGACAACAATGGCTATGAATACAAATTGGACCAGATGGTATAAAAGATATATCCATAACATTCCATCCTAAAACATCAGAATACATTGAATGACAAATTGGACCAGATGGTATAAAAGATATATCCATAACATTCCATCCTAAAACATCAGAATACACATTCTTTTCAAGTGGACATGAAACATTCTCCAACATATTAGGCCACAGAACAAGTCTTGAAAATTTCAAAAAGATCAAAGTCATACCAGGCACATTTTCTGACCACAATGCTATGAAACTAGAAATCAACCACAGGAAAGCATCTGGAAAAAGCACAAAATAAATGGAAGTTAAGTAACATGGTACTAAACAATGAATAGGTCAACCAATAAATCAAAGAGGAAATAAAAAATAAATGGAGACAAATGAAAATGAAGACACAATGATCCAAAATCATTGGGATGCAGCAAAAACAGTTCTAATAACGAAACTTATAGCACTACTAAGTCTACCTCAAGAAGCAAGAAAAATTCCAAATAAACAACCTAACCTTTCACATAACAGAGATAGAAAAATAACAACAAACAAAACACAAAACCAGCATGGAGAAGGAAATAATAAAGATTAGAGCAGAAATAAAGGGAATAAAAATGGAAGAAGAAGAAGAAGAAGAAGAAGAAGAAGAAGAAGAAGAAGAAGAGGAGAAAGAAAAGAAAAGGAAAGAAAAGAAAAGAAAAGAAGAAGGAGGAGGAGGAGGAGAAGAAGGAGAGGTACTGGCACAAAAATAGACACATAGATCAATAGAACAGAATAGAGAACCCAGATATAAATCCATGATTATATGGTCATTTTTAAAATTTTTTTTAAAACATTTATTTATTTTCAAGAGACAGACACAGTGCAAGGGGGGAGGTGCAGAGAGGGAGACAGAATCTGAAGCAGGCTCCAGGCTCTGAGCTGTCAGCGCAGAGCCTGACGCGGGGCTTGAACCCACCAATAGTGAGATCATGACCTGAGCTGAATTCAGACGCTTAACTGACTGAGCCACCCCGCTGCCCTGTATTGTCATTTAATATTCCACAAACCAGGAAAGAATATCCAATGGGAAAAGGGCGGTCTCTTCAACAAATGGGGTTAGGAAAACGGGACACAAAGGAATGAAACTGGACCAGTTTCTTATACCATACACAGAAATAAATTCAAAATGAATTAAAGACCTAAATGTGACACCACCTGAAACTGTAAAAATCCTAGAAGACAGCACAGGAAGAAATTTCTCTGACATAGGTCATAGCAATATTTTTCTCAGTATGTCTCCTGAGGCAAAGGAAACAAAAGCATAAACTGTTGGGACCACATCAAAATAAAAAGCTTCTGACAGCAAAACAAACAACAACCAATAAAAACCAAAAGACATCCAACTAAATGGGAGAAGATATTTGCAAATGACATATCTGAAAAGGGTTAGTATCCAAAATATATAAAGAACTCATACAACTCAACACTGAAATATGTACATTTGTGCACTATCAGACATGAACAGCATGTTCACAGCATCATTGTTTCTAATAGCCAAGAACTATAATTAACCTAAATGTTCATCAAAGGTAAATGAGATAAATGGTGTTATAGTCATACAAGTGCAGAGTGATGGGAATAAGTGAACTATTGTATATGTAATAACATGGATAAATCTTATAAACATAATGTTGATCAAAAGAACACAAAAGAATAACTTCTGTATGATTTAAATTATGTATACAGTTGCAAGCAAACAAAAATAATCTGTAGTTTGAAGTTATAATCATAGTTATATTTTATTTATTTTTTAATATGAAATTTATTGTCAAATTGGTTTCCATAGAACACCCACTGCTCATCCCAACAGGTGCCCTCCTCAATGCCCATCACCCACTTTCCCCTCTCCCCCACCTCCTATCAACCCTCAGTTGTTCTCACTTGTTAAGAGTCTCTTATGGTTTGGCTCCCTCCCTCTCTAACTTTGTTTTTTCCTTCCCCTCCCCATGGGTTTCTGTTAAGTTTCTCAGGATCCACATAAGAGTGAAAACATATGGTATCTGTCTTTCTCTGTATGACTTATTTCACTTAGCATAACACTCTCCAGTTCCATCTACGTTGCTACAAAAGGCCATATTTCATTCTTTCTCATTGCCACGTAGTATTTCATCGTGTATATAAACCACAATTTCTTTATCCATTCATCAGTTGATGGACATCTAGGCTCTTTCCATAATTTGGCTATTGTTGAAAGTGCTGCTATAAACATTGGGGTACAAGTGCCTCTATGCATCAGTACTCCTGTATCCCTTGGGTAAATTCCTATTGCTGGGTCATAGGGTAGATCTATTTTTAATTTTTTGAGGAACCTCCACACTGTTTTCCAGAGTGGCTGCACCAGTTTGCATTCCCACCAACAGTGCAAGAGGGTTCCCATTTCTCCACATCCTCTCCAGCATCTATAGTCTCCTGATTTGTTCATGTTAGCCACTCTGAGCGGTGTGAGGTGGTATCTCAGTGTGGTTTTGATTTGTATTTCCCTGATGAGGAGTGACATTGAGCATCTTTTCATGTGCCTGTTGGCCATCTGGATGTCTTCTTTAAGAAGTGTCTATTTGTGTTTTCTGCCCATTTCTTCACTGGATTATTTGTTTTTCGGGTGTGGAGTTTGGTGAGTTCTTTATAGATTTTGGATACTAGCCCTTTGTCCGATATGTCATTTGCAAATATCTTTTCCCATTCCATTGGTTGCCTTTTAGTTTTATTGATTGTTTCCTTTGCAGTGCAGAAGCTTTTTATCTTCATGAGGTCCTAATAGTTCATTTTTGCTTTTAATTCCCTTACATTTGGAGATTTGTCAAGTAAGAAGTTGTGGCTGAAGTCAGAGAGGTTTTTTCCTGCTTTCTCCTCTAGGGTTTTGATGGCTTCTGTCTCACATTCAGGTCCTTTATCCATTTTGAGTTTATTTTTGTGAATGGTGTCAGAAAGTGGTCTAGTTTCATTCTTCTGCATGCTGCTGTCCAGTTCTCCCAGCACCATTTGTTAAAGAGACTGTCTTTTTTCCATTGGATATTCTGTCCTGCTTTGTCAAAGATTAGTTGGCCATACTTTTGTGGGTCCAATTCTGGAGTCTCTATTCTATTCCACTGGTCTATGTGTCTGTTTTTGTGCCAATACCATGCTGTCTTGATGATTACAGCCTTGTAGTAGAAGCTAAAGTCTGGGATTGTGATGCCTCCTGCTTTGGTCTTCTTAAATATTACTTTGCCTATTTGGGGTCTTTAGTGGTTCCATACAAATTTTAGGATTGCTTGTTCTAGTTTCGAGAAGTATGCTGGTGCAATTTTGATGGGATTGCATTGAATGTGTAGATAGCTTTGGGTAGTATTGACATTTTGACAATATTTATTCTTCCAATCCATGAGCACGGAATGTTTTCCCATTTCTTTATATCTTCTTCAATTTCCTTCATAAGCTTTCTATAGTTTTCAGCATACAGATCTTTTAAATCTTTGGTTAGGTTTATTCCTAGGTATTTTATGATTCTTGGTGCAATTGTGAATGGGATCAGTTCCTTTATTTGTCTTTCTGTTGCTTCATTATTACTGTATAAGAATGCAACTGATTTCTGTACATTAATTTTGTATCCTGCGACATTGCTGAATTCATGTTTCAGTTCTAGCAGACTTTTGGTGGAGTCTATTGGATTTTCTATGTATAATATCATGTCGCCTGCAAAAAGGAAAAGTTTTACTTCTTCTTTGCCAATTTTTACGCCTTTCATTTCCTTTCAATTCTGAAAATGCTAGAATTTCCAACACTATGTTAAACAACAGCGGTGAGAGAGGACATCCCTGTCGTGTTCCTGATCTCAGGGGGAAAGCTCTCAGTTTTTCCCCATTGAGGATAATGTTAGCTGTGGGCTTTTCATAAGTGGCTTTTATGATCTTTAAGTATGTTCCTTCCATCCCGACTTTCTCGAGGGTTTTTGTTGAAAGAATGCTGAATTTTGTCAAATGCTTTTTCTGCAACGATTGACAAGATCTTTTCTTTTCTTTTCTTTTCTTTTCTTTTCTTTTCTTTTCTTTTCTTTTATTAATGGGATGTATCACATTGATTGATTTGCGAATGTTAAACCAGCCCTGCAGCCCAGGAATGAATCCCACTTGATCATGGTGAATAATTCTTTTTATATGCTGTTGAATTCGATTTGCTAGTATCTTATTGAGAATTTTTGCATCCATGTTCATCAGGGATATTGGCCTGTAGTTCTCTTTTTTTTGCTGGGTCTCTGTCTGGTTTAGGAATCAAAGTAATGCTGGCTTCATAGAATGAGTCTGGAAGTTTTCCTTCCCTTTCTATTTTTTAGAACAGCTTGAGAAGGATAGGTATTATCTCTGCTTTAAATGTCTGGTAGAATTCCCCAGGGAAGCCATCTGGTCCTGGACTCTTTGTTGGGAGATTTTTGATAACTGATTCAATTTCTTCGCTGGTTATGGGTCTGTTCAAGTTTTCTATTTCTTCCTGTTTGAGTTTTGGAAGTGTGTGCGTGCTTAGGAATTTGTCCAATTTTTCAGGTTGTCCAGTTTGTTGGCATATAATTTTTCACAGTATTCCCTGATAATTGCTTATATTCCTGCGGGATTGGTTGTAATAATTGCATTTTCATTCATGATTTTATCTATTTGGGTCATCTCCCTTTTCTTTTTGAGAAGTCTGCTTAAAGGTTTATCAATTTTGTTTATTTCTTCAAAAAACCAACTCTTGGTTTCATTGATCTGCTCTACAGTTTTTTTAGATTCTATATTGTTTATTTCTGTTCTGATCTTTATTATTTCTCTTCTTCTGCTGCGTTTGGGGTGTATTTGCTGTTCGGCTTCTATTTACTTTAGGTGTGCTGTTAGATTTTGTATTTGGGACTTTTCTTTTTTCTAGAGATAGGCTTGGATTGCAATGTATTTCCTCTCAGGACTGCCTTCACTGCATCCCAAAGCGTTTGGATTGTGTTTTCATCTTCATTTGTTTCCATATATTTTTTAATTTCCTCTCTAATTGTCTGGTTGACCCATTGATTCTTCAGTAGGGTGTTCTTTAACTTCCATGCTTTTGGAGGTTTTCCAGACTTTTTCCTGTGGTTGATTTCAAGTTTCATAGCATTGTGGTCTGAAAGTGTGCATGGTATGATCTCAATTCTTGTATACTTATGAAGGGCTGTTTTGTGACCCAGTATGTGATCTATCTTGGAGAATGTTCCATGTGCCTTCGAGAAGAAAGTATATTCTGTTGCTTTGGGATGCAGAGTTCTAAATATATCTGTCAAGTCCATCTGATCCAATGTATCATTCAGGGCCCTTGTTTCTTTATTGATCCTGTGTCTAGATGATCTATCAATTGTTGTTAGTGGGGTATTAAAGTTCCCTGCAATTACCACATTCTTATCAATAAGGTTGCTTATGTTTGTGATTGTTTTATATATTTGGGGGCTCCCATATTTGGCGTATAGACATTTATAATTGTTAGCTCTTCCTGATGGATAGAGCCTTTAAGTATTATATAATGTCCTTCTTCATCTCTTGTTACGGCCTTTAATTTAAAGTCTAGTTTGTCTGATATAAGTATGGCTACTCCAGCTTTCTTTTGACTTCCAGGAGCATGATAGATAGTTTTCCATCCCCTCACTTTCAATCTGAAGTTGTCCTCAGGTCTAAAATGAGTCTCTTGTAGACAGAAAATAGATGAGTCTTGTTTTTTTTATCCATTCTGATACCCTGTGTCTTTTAGTTGGAACATTTAGTCCATTTACATTCAGTATTTTTTTTTTAATTTTTTTTAATGTTTATTTATCTTTGAGAGAAAGAGACCGAGTGTGAGCAGGGGAGGGGCAGAGAGAGAAGGAGACACAGAATGTGAAGCAGGCTTCAGGCTCTGAGCTGTCAGTACAAAGTCCAATGTGGGGCTTGAACTCATGGACTGTGAGATCATGACCTGACCCAAAGTCAGTTGCTTAACCAACTGAGCCACCCAGGTGCCCCACATTCAGTGTTATTATTGAAAGATATGGGTTTGGATTCATTGTGGTTTGTACATTTCATGGTTGTAGTAATGTGTCTGGTACTTTGTGGTCCTTGCAACATGTCGCTCACAGATTCCCCCTTAGGATCTCTTGTAGGGCTGGTTTAGTGGTGGTGAATTCCTTCAGATTTTGTTTGTTTGGGGAAACGTTTGTCTCTCCTTCTATTCTGAATGACAGACTTGCTGGATAAAGGCTTCTCAGCTACATATTTTTTTCTGTTCATCACATTGAAGATTTCCTGCCATTCCTTTCTGGCCTGCCAAGTTTCAGTAGATAGGTCTGCCACTACTCTTATATGTCTACCTTTGTAAGTTAGAACCTGTTTATCCCTAGAGGCTTTCAGAATTTTCTCTTTATCCTTATATTTTGCCAGTTTCACTATGATATGTCATGCAGAAGATCGATTCAATTTATGTCTGAAGGGAGTTCTCTGTGCCTCTTGGATTTCACTGCCTGTTTCCTTCCCCAGATCAGAGAAGTTCTCAGCTATGATTTGTTCAAGTACACCTTCAGCACTTTTCTCTCTTCTTCTTCTGGAATTCCTATGATACGGATATTGTTCTGTTTGATTGCGTCACTTAGTTCCCTAATTCTCCCCTCATACACCTGGATTTTTTTATATCTCTTTTTCTCAGCTTCCTCTTTTTCCATAATTTTATCTTCTAATTCACCTATTCTCTCTTCTGCCTCTTCAATCCGTGCTACGGCCACCTCCACTTTATTTTGCACCTCATTTCTAGCATTTTTTAGCTCCTCATGACTATTTCTTAGTCCCTTGATCTCTGTAGCAATAGATTCTCTGCTGTCCTTTATGCTTTTTTCAAGCCCAGTGATTAATTTTATGACTATTATTCTAAATTTTGTTCCATTATATTGCTTAAATAGGTTTTGATCAATTCATTAGCTGTCACTACTTCCTAGAGTTTCTTTTTGTCATTTTGGGTAGTCCCTGTGGTGGCTCCAAACTGCAGGGCACTTCCTCTGTGCTATCCGGAGTAACTTGTGTTTCTGGGCAGGGCCGGTGTTAGACCCGATGTCTGCCCCCGGCCCATGGCTGGGGCCACAGTCAGACTGATGTGTACCTTATCTTCCCCTCTTCCAGGGGCAAGACTCACTGTGGGGTGGTGTGGCCTCTGTCTGGGCTTCTTGCACATTGCCAAGATTGTGGTACTGCTTTGATGGGATTTGGCTTATTAGCCGGGGTGGATCGGCAAGGTGAACAGGGGTGGGAGGGGCAGGCTTAGCTCGCTTTGCCTTTGGTGGTCCCCTGCGGGAGGGGCCTTGCAGCACCAGGAGGGAGGCAGACCTGTCGGAGGGTTGGATCCACAGAAGCACAGTGTTGGGCATTTGCTTGGTGCAAGCAAGTTCGGTGATGGGAATTGGTTCCCTTTGGGATTTCAGCTGGGGGATGGGAGAGGGAGATGGCGCTGGCCAGTGCCTTTGTTCCCCCTCCGAGCTGAGCTCTGTCTTCTAGGGCTCAACAACTCTCCCTCCGGGCGTCCTCTCGCCCTCCTCACTCTCCAAGAGCAGAGCTGTTCACTTTTAACATTCCAGATGTTAAGTCCCACTGGCTGTCAGAACTCATGCAGTCCAACACCTCCGCTTTTGCAAGCCAGACTGGGGGCTCTGCCTTGCCGGGCGGGCTGCCCCTCCACCGCCCGGGCTCCCTCCCGCCAGTCCATGTAGCATGCACCACCTCTCCGCCCTTCCTACCCTCTTCTGTGGGCCTCTCAGGTACGCTTGGCTTGGGAGAGTCTGTTCTGCTAGTCTTTTGGCGGTTTTCTGGGTTATTTAGGCAGATGGGGGTGGAATCTAAGGGATCAGCAGGACGAGGTGAGCCCAGCGTGCTCCTACACTGCCATCTTCCCAGGTCTCTCCCATAGTTATATTTTAAAAAGAAGTGTGGTAGTAACTGGAAGAGGACCTGAGGAGGCTTTGTGGGTCCTGGGGATATGCAATTTCCTAACCTCAGCAATGATTAAATGGGTGTGTCCACTTTGTGAAAATTCATTGAGCTGTGCACATTTTGTGTGCTTTTCTGTAGGGGTATTATTATAGTTGAAAAATGAGTATATTTGAAAAGTAAAACAAAATCAACTCACAGAATAATAATTAAAACTTTCCTAACTATCAAAAGAGCTACACATGCACACCTGCCTACACACATGCACACTAAAAAAAGCAAAACAAAGAAAACACCTAGTGAAAGGCTTTAAAAGTATAATATGAAGAAAATTATAATTGGGCAGAAACTGGATTAAATATATCTCTCGCTTCAATAAAAGGAATATTGGCTTTACTCACTGATTATAATAAAATAATATATTAAATTGGATTCCAAAGAAACAACAAAACTATGCCAGATCAAATAGACTCCCTTAAAATAAAATTTTTCAGAAAACTTGAAAATAAAAATATGTGCAAGAGTATACCAGATAAATGTAAGCAAAAAGAAACAGTGTAACATAATTTTAATATCAAAGAACAATTACTTCCATCTGAAATATTAATTCCCCTTTGTCATGTGACATAATATATTTACAGGTTCAAGTGATTTAGATGCGAAGGGGGCCATTATTCTATCACAGTTTGCCCTCTGGTAAATAAAAATTCCCATCAATACCACATTCAAAATGTATTCACTCTATCCCAACCTCTCCAAAAATCTCAATCCAATACAGCATCAACTTAAGTCCAAAATCTCATCTATATCTCATCAACTCAGAATTCCCTAGTTCCATCATTTAAATCATCTGAATAAGGTATGGGCAAGATCTAATCCATTCTGGGGTAAAATTTCTGTCAATCTATGAATTTGTGAAATTGGAAAACAAGTTATCTGTTCCCAAAATACAATAGTGGGATAGGCATATTTCCAAAATCTAGCTGGGCAAGCAACACAGATTTTGAGGCCTGGGAATAATCCTCTAGTCCAGGGTTCTGTCTTCCTGACACTTTCTGCCCTTAGAGGTATGCTTCCTTTCGTATAAAGTATAGCACGTGTGTGCAGCTGAATAGTTGATCAGCCTATTTCTTCTGTTTATAATTTTGTGAGTCTGACAGTTTTATTTCATTTCAAACACTTCGTCCTTTTTAGTCAAAGTTGTCAGTGTTTTATGTTAGCAGAACACACTCAAAAACCTTGTGGGTCTCTTGTGTATGTTAAGCAAATCTATCCCATTAGACATAAAGCTCTTCCACGGATCTTTCCTAGATAATCCCATCTCTATTTTGCCTTCAGAGACAGCTGACGGGATAAGGAATAGAAAATCTAATCTCTTCAAAGACTCCACTGTCTGATCATCAAAGGTGATGCCTCCCATGCCTCCCATGCATTAGCCAATGGTGATCCAGCCACACCCTTGGCTTTTTATCAAAAGCACACTTTTATGACAGGGAATCTCCTAATTTTGGCATATGTATAATCCAGACAGCCTGAGAATTTCTCATATCATTCATTTTTGCTTAACAGTTCTTCCCTAAATTTATCTACTTCTTGTCACAATTTACTATAAACAACCAAAAGAAAGTAGGATGCACCTTTTAACACTTTGCTTGAAAATCTCCTCAGCTAAACACCCAAGTTCATAATTTGCAAGTTTTGCTTTCCATATAACTGCAGGCACTATTCAGGTAAATTCCCCAAGAATCCTCTCTCCTCCACTTTCTAATAACATGGTCTTCATTTCCATTTGACCCTTTACCAGCATTGCCTTCAATATTCTTATTTCTACCAACTGTCTATTCATGATGACTTGGGTATTCTCTAAGACAGACAACAAATACTTTCTCTACCAGGCTCACCCTCATATTCTTCTGAGTCCTCGCTAGCAGACTCATTAACACCTATATTTCTAACAGTCTATTCAAGGAAATCTAGGCTTTTTCTATCATGCTCCTGAAATTCTTCCAGCCTCTGCCCATTTTGAAACTCCAAGTTTATTCCATATTTTTATGAATTTGTTACATCAGTACCCCATCCAGATACTAATATCTGCATTAGTTTCCTATTGCAGCTGTAAAAAATTACCACAAATTTGGTGGCTTTAGCCAACACAAATTTATTATTTTATACTTCTAGAGGTCAGAACTCTAAAATAGGTCTCACTGGGCTAAAACAAAGGTATCAATATAACTGTATTTCTTCCAGAGGCAATAGGACAGAATATATTCCTTTCCCTTTCCAGATTCTACAAGCCAGATTCCCTGGTTTGTGGCCTTCATTTTCAAAACCAGAATTGTATCATTCTGACCTCATATTCCATCATCATGCCTCTTTCTCTAACTCTTGCTTCCCTTTTCCTTGATAAGGTTCCATAATCAGCCCATCTAGATAATCCAGGATAATCTCTCCATCACAAGATTCTCATTTTAAGCACATCTGCAAAGTCTCTTTTCCCATTTAGGTAATCTACTCACAGGTTCCAGCGATTAGGACACGGAACATCTTGTTTGTTTGTTTGTTTGTTTGTTTATATTATTCTGCCTACCACAGAAAGTGAATGAGAGGAGATTACTATTGAGGTGGGTCTTGGAGCAAGAATATGACTTGTCCATTTAGATGAATTTGGGGCCATGTAAGTCAGAGGAAGGGAGAGTATGGGCAAGTAAGCTAAATGGGGAAATCATAGCTAGACGGGCAGACTCTAAGAGAGGTTGTAAAGCTGAGAGGCCAAAATTATATTGTAAACATAGAGTGGGTGACCATTATCAAGGAAGTGTCATATTAGGCTAGGAAACTCACACTTTATGCTGGGTAGAGTGGGAGATTGAGTATTTTTAGAGATAAAGAGCAACGTAATAAAATCTAGTTTAGAGAAAGCTCTAGTAGCATTATAGAAAATGGATAGAGAAGTCAGGATATTGAAGCCTACACAGTCATCAATAGTTTGATTTATGAGTTAAGTTGGTTTAAGTAATACGATTTTGTATGTATACTTTAAGGCGTTTCCTAAATATGGTACAATAATTTCATATCAAAATGGTTAAATGGAGTAATAAAAAGTAGAATAAGCCGGGGGGGGGGGGTTGCACTGAACTGGTTTCATATAGCCCTCAGCCAAAATTCTAGCAAGAGTCTTTAAACACTTATTATTGCAGAAAACTCCTCTTTCCATTAAAAAGAAACTCTTTCTTGGCCAACAGCTAATGGCTTTACACCAAAATTGAAGTAATGATCTAGATTATTTGAATAAAAATTTCCCTCAAAGCCTCTAAGGCTGTATTCACTTTCTTCTGAGTCAAATTATTGGATTGCTTGTCCAAATTAATCAAACATAAAGCATTGTTTATCTCACCATCTCATTTAATGTTTGTATACCACTAAAACATTGGATTCTCATTATATTTCCCCCTAGAGGGATGATATGCTTGCCATTTTACATTTTAACATTATTATCATTTGAGGTTCTTTACTATTTCTCAAAAATCTATACAAGAGTCTGTCAGTTTTTTTAGACTTTTTTTCAGGAGCAGCACATTCTGTCAGTACTTTTTGTCATTATAGTTTTTTTGTAACCAGCAGATGCCATCAACATCCCTTCAGTTAGGTTTTTAAAAGACAATTTTCAAGTCTCTTTCATCAAAACTTGTTAATAACTGAAACTTCCAATCTTTCTATTCCTTCTTATCTAAACATGAAGTCTTTTTCATCTTCATATTGAAAACTTAGCTGAAAGCATATTTTTCTACTGACACATTAACGGTATCTAAAGAATTCATTCTTACAAAGATTCTGGTGCTTCATTTAAGAACTTGAACTTACTGTATTAATAAAACAGGAGTACTCTGGTTTGCAGTTTATGGATAAAATCCTAATTTATTTGATCAATAAATTAAGTTTTTAAAAAGTAAACAGAAATGCTATGTTGAAGTAACATGCTGTGTAAAGATAAAAACATTTTAAAGTATCACGTGGTAAATAAAAAAGTACATCTTCACTTAACTCTTCCTTTTTTCACCTTTTTGTATATTGAGTTTCTTAAAGGGAATTTCCTGGAGGAATTTTTTGGAGGAAATTTTAAATGATTAGTCATCATATATTTAGGTGACAGTAATGACTTTTTTAAATTATTAGGATTTATCAAATAATTAGCATTTAAATTTTTATTTTTTTTTATATATATATTTTTTTTCAACGTTTATTTATTTTTGGGACAGAGAGAGACAGAGCATGAACGGGGGAGGGGCAGAGAGAGAGGGAGACACAGAATCGGAAACAGGCTCCAGGCTCTGAGCCATCAGCCCAGAGCCTGACGCGGGGCTCGAACTCACGGACCGCGAGATCGTGACCTGGCTGAAGTCGGACGCTTAACCGACTGCGCCACCCAGGCGCCCCAACATTTAAATTTTTAAATTCAATAATTTTACCAGGCTCATTGATGAATTCAATGTTGATTTAGTTGTGATAGCAAAGATAGATGAAGTTAAACCCAACTATCTGTAGAACAAAGGATCCTAAAGTTTGTGTGGAACCACAAAAGATCCCAAAGAGCCAAAGCAATCTTGAGAAAGAAAAGCAAAGCTGGAGACATCACAATCCTCGACTTCCAGTTATAGTATAAAGTTGTAGTAATCAAAACAGCGTGCTACTGGCACAAAAACAAATACATAGATCAATGGAACAGAATAGAAAACCCAGAAATAAGCTCACAGTTATGTGATCAATTAGTCTTCGACAAAGTAGGAAAGAAGATTCAATGGGAAAAAGACAGTTTCTTCAACAAATGGTGTTGGGAAAACCAGATAGCAACATGAAAAGAATAAAACTGGGGGCTCCTGAGTGTCTCAGTAGGTTGTCTGACTTTGGCTCAGGTCATGCTCTCACTGCTCATGAGTTCAAGCCCTACATCAGGCTCTATACTGACAGTTCACAGCTTGGAGCCTGAAGCCTGCTTCAGATTCTGTCTCCTCATCTCCTCTCTACCTCTCCCCTGCTTATGCTCTGTCTCGGTCTCTCTCTCTTTCTCTCTCTGTCTCTCTCTCAAATAAAAATAAACATTTAAAAATTTTTTTTAAAGAATGAAACTGGACCACTTTATTACACCATACACAATAGTAAATTCAAAATGGATAAAAGACCTAAATGTGAGACCTGAAACCATAAAAATGTTAGAAATAAAAACACAGCCAGAAACTTCTTTGCCATTGGCCATAGTAAATGTTTTATAGATATGTCTCCTGAGGCAAGGAAAATAAAAGCAAAGATAGACTATTGGGACTGCATCAAAATAAAAAGGTGTGCACAGCAAAGGAAACAAAGCAAAACAAAAGCTAAAATGCAACCTACTGAATTGGAGAGATATTTGCAAATGACATAGCTGATAAAGGCTAGTGTCCAAAATATATAAAGAACTCATAAGACTCAACACTCAAATAATCCATTTTTTTAAGTTTATTTATTTTGAGAAAGACAGAGAGAGTGACAGAGGGACAGAGAGACAAGGAGAGAGAATCCTAAGCAGGTTCTGCACTGTCAATGCAGAGCCCAATGCAGGGAACAAACTCACAAATGATGAAATTGTGACCTGAGCAGAAATCAAGAGTTGGATTCTTAACAGACTGAGCCACCAGGTGCTCCAATAATCCAATTTAAAAAGGGGCAGAAGACAGGAACAGACATTTCTCTGAAGAAGACATCCAGATGGCCAAGAGACACATGAAAAGATGTTCATCATCACTTATCATCAGAGAAATGAAAATCAAAACTATGAGATATCACCTATACCTGTAAGAATGGCTAAAATCAATGCAGGAAACAACAGATGTTGGTGAGAATGTGGAGAAAAAGGAACCCTTGTATACTGCTGGTCAGCATGCAGACTGATGCAACCACTGTGGAAAACAGTATGGAGTATCCTCAAAAAACTAAAAATAGAACTACCATAAAACCGAGCAATCTCACTACTGGGTATTTACCCAATGAATACAAGAACACCAATTCAAATAGATATACACACCCCTATGTTTATAGCAGTGTTATTTACAATAGTGAAGATATGGAAGCAGCCCATGACCATTGATTGATGAATGGATAAAGATGTGGTGTGTACATATAAGTGTGTGTGTGTGTGTGTGTGTATGTGTGTGTATTCCATATAGAATGGAATATTACTCAGCCATAAAAAAGAATGAAATCTAGGGGTTCCTGGCTGGCTCTGTTGGTAGAACATGCAACTCTTGATCTCAGGGTTATAAATTCAAGACCCACTTTGGGTGTAGAGATTACTTTTTAAGAAAAAGAATGAAATCTTGCCATTTTCAAGGACATGGATGGAGCTAGAGAGTATAATGCTAACTCAAATAAGTCAGTCAGAGAAAAAAAAATACCATATGATTTCACTCATTTGTGGAATTTAAGAAACAAAACAAACAAGCAAAGAGAAAAAAAATTAGAAAGAGAGAGAGAAATCAAGAAACATACTCTTTATTGCAAAGAACCGATCATTCTCAGAGGGAAGGGAAGGTGTTGGGGGGGGGGAGGTATGGGTTAAATAGGTGGCGGGGACTAAGGAGTGCACTTGTAGTGAACACTGGGTGACATATGGCATTATTGGATTGTTATATTGTACACCTGAAACTAATTTAACACTGTATGTTAACTAACTGGAATTCAAACAAAAACTTAAGAGAAAGATAAACATAAGTATCTGTAATGAAATATGAGGATATAACTTAGAATGTCCTAAAGTTGTAATGGGACTAACATTTGAATGAGAGATAAATTTCAACTCAATATACAAAATAACTTCAATAGGCTAGAACTTTCTGAATAAAGGTTTCACTCAACTATATTTTAAAACCATGAAATGCACATATCATATTTTCTAGGTATTGTGCTTATGAGTGCAGTGAACAAAATCGACACAACTCCTCCCCTCCAATTCTAACACAGAGCAGGCATGAGACAAACAAATAGCAATAGAATAAAAGTGAACTATGTAGCTATTAAGTCTATCTGTTAGGCACAATTCTAAGTGCTTTACATTTATCTTTTAATTCTTAAACAACTTAAAATGGGAGTGGGAATAATGTAAAATGCAATCAAAGGAGGTCATCATAAATAAGCACTGTGCAGAGAGATGAGAATATCAGAGGATGAAGGGCCAAACTTTATAGTTATATCTAAGCACAATATGAATCTATTGAAGAATAAAGGGTTTTACAGAAGGGAGTAAAAGATTTTATTTACATTGAAGAAAAAAAAACACTCTGGCTTGCTAGGAGTACAGATTTAAAAGGTGCAGGCACAGAACCAGAGAAATTAGTCAGAGACTATTAAATCAATATGGAAGACAGATTATGTCTGGGACCCAATTTGTGACAGAGAGGGAAGTAAACACATCAGAAAGTGAAGACATCCAAAAGATATTTACAGTCACAATAACCTGGTGATGGGCTAGTTGTCAAGGATGAAGGGAGTGGGGCACGAATGACTATTTCTGACTCGAGTTTGAGCTGGCCAACTAAATGCATCAGGTGTGAGGCTGGATATACCCCAGAAATGGTACATTCCTCCATCGGAGAGAATTCAAGAACCAAATAGACATTTGTCTAGATGACATAAATATCTCCACTTTTAAAACTCTATGACTGTATGGAAAGAGAAGAGAGTGACCTGAAGAGATCATTGTTAACTATTGAACTTATTCTAATTGGGTGTGGTGTTCAGGACCAAGACTTACTCATTTTATATCTGATTGGCTCCATAAACTTACCCACCACTAAGTAAAAGGCAGATTGAAGCTAAAATTACCTATTTCTACATAACCTAAAATTCACAGCAGTTAATTTTAAAGTCCTCTCTTTGCATGACTGTTGTGATGAAGCACCATTCATTACTTTAGTTTCCAGGGCAAAGAACACTCAACAACGTTCAAGTTCTCTCTTTAACATATACATTTGTAGAGAAAAACAGCTGTACTTATCCACTAAAGAAAAATAATGGCTTTGGAAAACATTTTTCTTTCTTTCTTTTTCAAAATAACTTCAAATATGCCATTGCATATCTCCACTAGTAACCTATGATTACTATTTATTAATAGTATTATTATTACTATTTTTATTATTATGTTATCATTTTTAAAACATTTCCTGATCAGCTACGAAGAGGAAGTTAGATATGTGACTATCAGCTTTATCATGACACCCGCCACCTGCCTTTCAGGGACTTGCACCCTCTAGATGTCCATCTCCTGTGTGCAGGTCTTTGATGTTCTGCCGCCTTCCCTATTCTGATGGGCAAGCAGACACTTAGGAAGGCAGTGTGCAGATTCAATACAAAAGGCCACATTCAGAACACAGAACACCTGCACTTAGCAATCCTTAAATTGTCAAAAGTGCAGTATTTAAAATCAATTTTGAGCTATTTGGAATTTTTGAAGCAAACAGTACTGAGAAACCAGATGTTTCTGAATTATATGTGAGTAATATATGAATCATAAGCCAGAAATACTCTAGTGTTGCATTGTGGTTAAGAATATAGACCCTGGAACCATGTTGTTTGAGTAGAATTTTAATAATGCCACTGTCCAGCTTTGTGGCCTTGGAAAAACTACTTATAGACTCAGAACCTCAGTTTTTTTCATCTTTAAATGGAAGCAATATCTCTATCTCATATCTTTGTGGAGTCCTAAAGGAATTAGGACTGTGGAATTAGGAATCCAGAACTCCTGGAACTGTGCCTGTCAAAGTAAGTGCTCCATAAATATGCATTATTATCATTTTCTCCCACTCTTTTTCTAAGCATACATATTTAACACAAGAGATAAAAACCATAGGCCAACACAAAGTTCTTGCCTAAGTACACTATAAAACCCCCCTTCTTGTACCTTCTAGTTCATGGGCCAATCTGATGTTTTCCTAAATAACTTCTTTATATCCAACAGCCTAAAAACAAAGATTACATGTACATTTAAATTTCTTAATTCAGGATTTCAACAGCACTGTGGGCCTTGTATCTGGTTGCGTTTCACATTCTGGTTGGCACACGGGTTATTCATGAACTATAACAAACCATTCCAGTGATTTAAAACTGTAGTCATTTATCATCATTCATATATCTACAGGTGGGTTGAGTGTGGCTGATTTAGGCTGAGCTCCGCTAGGATGCTCTACTCCAAGCTGATGGGCATTGGGTTCATGTCTACTCCTTATGTATTCATCCTGGACATGGTCTGGGAGGAGGAGAGCAACAGCTATCTGGTGAAGTGTGGCTTGAGGTGATGGCAGAAGCACCAGAGGACAAACCCAACTGTGCAAGAAACTTCAAATGTATTCTTATGTTAGGTTTGCTAATGTTCCATCAGCCTAAGTAAGTAATGTGGCTTATCCCCAAAAGTCAAGAGGCAGGGAGGTAAACACCTATTTCTAGAGCAACGAGGGAAGTAAGTGAATATGTCTCTCAGTTACCTTATCTATCACACTAGATTTTGCTGCTGCTAATACGATAATCATTATTCCATATATTATGCATGCTTACATTTTAAATGATTCATTTTGAGGCGTAAGATTTTATATAGTTCAAGCTTACTGACCATCTATAGAAATAAGCAAGGTAATAAACAATATTTTTATTAACAAGGTAGAATGTATTTTATTACATATCATAAACTCTGGCTAGAACAATACTTGACTCAATAAATATTTTCTGAATTAAAGAACATGAAATATTGAGGGTAATTTTTTGTACTAATGGCCTAACATTCTTTGGAGGGTAGGGGTAGGTAGAAGGAGAAGCATTTCTTCTCCAATTTCTTCATTCATTAAACCTTCCTTTCGTTTAATAAATATCTTTCAGTGGCTTCTACAAGCCAGACATGTTCTAGGTAATAGGGATCTAGAAGTGATCAAAACAGATTCCTACCATTTGGATAGATAGACAATAAACTGTGACTCAGTAAATTAATTGTGAATAATGATAAGTAGCTGAAAATAAAGTATTAGGGAAATTAAATAATGAAGGTGAAACTATTTTGAATAAGGCAAAAAGGGAATGCCTTAAAGAAGGTGATACTTGAACTGAAATTTAGATGATGAGAAGGAGCCAAAGAAGTGAAGATATAAAGAACATTCTAGAGCAAAGACTCTGGGAGAGCAAAGAGCTCGACTTAAGTGAGGTCCAGAAAGAGCCAGTGCTGAAAGTATTCTCAACTCCAATCTTGAAATGAAAGCCTCGTTATATTTTTAAGAGACTTTTTTTTAAAGTTTATTTTGAGAGAGAGAGAGAGAGAGAGAGAGAGAGAGAGAACACAAGTGGGGAAGAGTCAGAAACTGAGAGAGAGAATTTTAAGCAGGCTGTACACTGGTCAGTGCAGAGCCCAATGTGAGCCTCAAACCTATAAACCTTGAGATCATGACCTAAGCTGAAACCAAGAGTCGGATGTTTAACCGACTGAGCCACCCAGGCACCCCAAATGAAAAACTCACTTATATTTCTTAACTTTGGTTTCTTGCCTTTGATTCCCTAGTACCTTGTGCACTGATCACCTGGACTTATAATTATTGGCTGTCTATCAATCTCTTCCACTGGAACTTGAGCTCCATGAGGGCAAATTTCATATCTTAACAGTTTATTCACTCACAACACCTACTACAGAGCTCCATTCAACACAAGATTGTCAAGTGCACATAGGCATGAGTGCCAGTTTCGTACAGTTTAGAAATCAGTCATGGTGTAGGTCCAAGATGGGACCAACTCACTTATAATTCAGATGAAATGGGTGAAAGAGACAGTGAAAGAGACATAGGAAAGGTCACATTTTGATAAGAGGCGAGCCAGATTTCTTTTGTCACATGAAATGACTTCAGCCTTTATTCTCCTTTATCAGAAATATAAAAATATGAAGCAATTCAATATCTACCATATATAAGATCCACAGGAACATAAAAAATTAATAAGACCATTTTTTGCTCCACTGAAATTACAATATAAAGTTATATGACTAAAGCACTTCAAATATTTTCTAATTGCTTTAACACATCATATTTTGTCCTTTGTTGACTATAGCAAAAGACAATTTTAAATACCTATAATTTCTCTCAGAGTCTGAGTTAGCTACCTTGGGAAAAGAGAAACATTTCAGTTGCCTTTAAGATCCAGTATAGAATTTAGAACTGGAAAGGACATTTGAGAGCTTTCCCATTAAGGATTTGGACATTGAGACCAAATGTGCTAAGTACTTTGCTAAATACCATACAACTAGTCAGGAGCAAAGCTGTGTCTGAAATCCTGATCCCCAATTCCCTGATTAGTTTACTTCTTATTACACTGTTCATAAAAAGAGGCTGAAATTTTGGTTTATGGTGGAATTTGCAATCATAAAATTTAGGCCCAGAAGAAATTACAAGCAACAAGAATATGGGAGAAAAACAGTACTAATCAGAAATTAATTCTCCAAAATTTTTTTGTTGTTGCATTAAAAAAATGCTTTGAGCACTATTTAGAAATGTTAGTTAATTCTCACCTATGTAATAAAACACCTAAAGCCAAAGAAAGTAGCTCTCTGGTATAAAGTTACCTCCCAAAGGCAAGAAAAGGTGGACAAAGCTGGTGTTAAAAATAAATAAATATATAAAAATGTAAACGAAATAATGAGTAAAATTAAGAGAAAGGAGATACAATCTACATAGAAATACACAGAAATACATAGAAAAAATGCATGTTTTTAGAAAAGAAAAATTATACAACCCTTGAATATCTGCATATATCAAGGCATATAACTGTTAACCCAGTAACAGTAAGGCTGGCAAAGAAACTCAGTCAATGGCAGGATTGTGATCTTTCTTCATCCTGACAACAAACATACAAATGGAAAAGTTCTTCAAACTACATTAGCAACTAGAAATATTCAGTGACAGTTATAAGAATAAGCCATGAAAAAGTAATGCTCATTCTGTGTTAAATTCTCACTGTAAACAATAATAAAACTGGACAAATATATGTAGCAACTGTTTTCAAACATAGGACAACAGATAGCTCAGGGCTGTTATTGCTGAGACAAGGAACCATACGAGATAATGTCCACATTAGCTTCAGTTTTCTGAGAAGGAGCATTATCCAAATCACTGCACTGCATAATAAAGCCCAACAGAGAGCTGAAGCCTTGGGAGGTGGAAGGAATAAAATTCAGAGTTCAGAGTAGCAGGTGCAGGTGGAAATTTTCAGGGCATAGTAACATAGGTGAATGGAGGAAGATCTCCACAAATCTGCAAAGGAGTCCACTTGAGTATTTGGTTGAATATAAACTGAAAATGTATAAAGCAAGACTCGGTGAGGCCTGACAGAATATGGCTATGGAGGGGGTGTGAGCTGAGCTGACATTCCAGAAGCTGCACAGTGCTGATACTCCATAGAGCTCTGACCAGCCAGAGTGGAGCTATCAAACTAAACATTCTGTGTATTCAGTTGAGGCCACTCATAAGGAGAAGAGCTATTCTGGTCGCAGAGAAATGGCTACTGTATGTCCGTGGTTCTCAGCTGGGGTGATTTTGACCCCTTTCCTAGAAACCTTTGGCAATATCTAGAAATCTTGTCATTTATTATGCTGTAGGGGCAGTGGTGGGAAGTGTTTTTGGCATCTAGAGAGTAGAAATCAGGGATGTTACATTGCACAAAGATGGTACACTGCCCAAAACAAATAACTATTCAGCCCAAAATGTCAATAGTGCAGTCAGGAATACATGATGTATATCTACCCTAATAAAGCCTAAAAGTAAGCCTTTTTAAAAAAAGGATAAAGCTGATCCATCAGTAAATTACCTCTCTGCAAAAACAACCCAAAGACAAAATCCAGACTCCCAAAATGTAACATCACAATGACCTGCTTACAATAAAAAACAACAAAAAAAAAAAATACTAGGTTTGTGCATAAGCAAAAAAAAAAAAAAAAAAAAATGACACAGAAGCAGGAGAAAAGAGTCAATAGATATAAATCTTTAAATGACAGCAGTTTTGGAATTTGTAGACAAAGACCTTAAAAATATTCATAAGAAAAGACGAACATAATGAGAAAGCACATGAAGAATTTCAGAAGAGAACTAGAAACCATAAAGAAGAAACCAATGTCAATTCTAGGCCTGAAAATACAATACTGGAATTTTTCAAAACTCATTGGGAGGGCTTAACAGATTAGACATTGAAAAAGGAAGGAAAAGTGAGCTTAAAGATAACAGGGTGATAGAAGCTAAACTAAAAACAGACAAAAGGAAGATAGATGATAGATAATAGATGGTAGATGATAGGTAATAGATGATGATAGATAGATAGATAGATAGATAGATAGATAGATAGATGATAGATAGATAGATAGATAATGCTTCCGAGAAAGATGAGATTATACCAAAATGTCCAATATACAAGTAACTAAGCCCCAAGTATATGGGAGAGATGGGAATGGAAAAACATATTTGAATAATTATTAAAATTTTCAATTTGGATTAAAAATATCAACCTATATTTCCAAGAAGCTCAACAAAATACAAAGGACAAATACAAAGAAATCCATACCAGTCCCATTAGATTGCTATAAACCAAAGTAAAAAAGGAAATTTTTAAGTAGCCAGAGAACAAAAATCCTATTCATACTCACAAATATTAATAGGAATGACCAGGCCCATGTCATCAGAAAACAACACAAGGCAGAAGACGAATGATGAAAGAATTTAAAAAATCAACCTAGAATTCTACATCCAGTAAAATATCTTTTAAAAGAGAAGGTGAACTAAAAGTATTTTTCCCAGGTTTTTATTTTGAAAGAAATTTTAAACTTACAGAAGAATTGCAAAAATAGTACAATGAATCCTCAAGTATTCTTCACTTAGAGTCACCAGTTGTCAACATTTTGTACACTGTTTGATCTTTTTCCCCCTGAACTAATTGAAGTAATTGCAGATATCATGACACTTTACTCATAAATAGCTCAGCATGTATTTCTAAAGAACAAGAATATTCTCCTTTGTAACCAAAATACGATGATCAAAAAATTTAACATTGACACAATACTATCTAATATACAGTCTGAAATGCAGTTAAAATTCCCCAGTCGTGTCATTTTAAGCTGTTTCAAACTAGGAGCTAATCTGGGATCATGCACTGCATTTTTTTAAAAATGTTTCACCCTCATCGGGGTATAATTGACAAATAAAACTGTATATAAAGCAGGTAATGTAAAAAAAAAAAGCATATAATGTGGTGAAATGATTACCATAATCAGGTTAATTAACACATCTATCATCTCACATAGCCACTGTGCATGTGCATGTGTGTGTTGAGAATGTTTAAGGTCTACCCTCTTAGCTTAAGAGATTCAAATATACAATACAGTTTTATTAACTATAATCACTATGTTATGCATTAGGTCCCAAGAGCTTGTCATATAACTGAAGCTTATACCTTTATATCTTCCCACCTCCTCGACTCACCAGTTCCTGGTAACCACCTTTCTATTCTCTGTTACTATGAGGTCGAGTTCAAGTTTTTTTCTTGTAGATTCCACATGTAAGTCAGATCATATAGTATTTGTCTTTGTCTTGCCAATTTCATTTAGCATAATGTCCTCTAAATTCATCCATGTCTTTGCAAATGGCAGGATTTCTTACTTTCCCATGCTGAATAATATTCCATTGTGTGTGTGTTGGTGTATACACTACATCTTCTCTATCCATTCATCAGTCAATGGGCACTTTGTTGTTTCCATGCCTTTGCTATTGTAAATAATGTCACAACACAGGGGTGTAGATATCCTTTGAGATACTGGTTTTATTTTCTTCACATATATATTCAGTAGGGGGATATTTGGATTATATTGTAAATTCATGTTTAATTTTTTTAAGAAACCTCCATACTGTTTTCCATAGTGGATGCACCAATTTACATTCCCACAAAAAAGGTTTCCTTTTTCTCCATATATATCCTCACCTTGGGTTTTTTTTTTTTTTTTTTCATAAAAAACATCCTAATAAGGTGTGAGGTGATATCTCACTGCGGTATTGATTTGTATTTCCCTAATGATCAGTAATGTAGAGCACTGTTTCATGTACCTGTTGACCATTTGGATGTCTTCTTTGGAAAAATGTCTATTCATTTTCTTTGCCCATTTTAATTTTACTTGTGCTTTTTTGTTATTGAGTTGTATAAGTTCCTTGTATATTTTGGATATTAACTTCTTATCAGATATATAATTCACAAATATTTTCTTACATTCTGTAGGCTACCATTTCATTTTGTTGGTGAAACATTTGACAAAGGCCAACATCCTTTTACAATAAAATTCTCAAAAATTAAGTATAGAACAATGCACCTCAGGGCACCTGGGTGGCTCAGTCCACTAAGAATCCAACTCTTGATATTGGCTCAGGTCATGACCTCATGGTTCTTGAGTTTGAGCCTCACATTAGGCTCCGTGCTGTCAGCATGGAGCCTGTTCGAGATCACCTCTCTCTCTCTCTCTCTCTCTCTCTCTGCCCCTTTTGCACTCTCTCTCTGTCTTACACACACACAAAATAAATTAATTGAAAAAAGAAGAAGAATGCACTTCAACATAATAAGAACTATAAATGGCAAGCCTACAGCTAATATACTCAACAGTGAAAACTGAGAGTTTTTTTTCTTTAACAGGAGGAACAAAACAAGGGTGCCACTCTTGCCACTTTTATTCATCATATTACTGAAAGTCTTAGAGAAATCAGCCAACAAAAAAAAATAAATAAATGAATAAATGTATCCAAATTGAAAGGGAAAAAGTGAAACTGTCTCTTTTTGTAAATAACACAATCTTATATGAAAACCCTAAAGACTCCACCCAAAAATTGTTAGAAATAATAAAAAATTCAGTAAAGTTTCAGTATGCAAAATCAATATACAAAATCAGTTGCATTTATATATGCTAACAATGAACTTTTGGATAAAGAAATTATCCAAAACTAATCCCATTTATCATAACATCAAAAACAATAAAATATTTAATCATAAATCTAAGCCAAGGGGTGAAAGATACACTGCAAACTACAATAGTAATGAAAGAAATTCTGGAGCACCCAAATAAATGAAAAGATATCCCTTTTTCATTGGGATTGGAAGAATTAATATTATTAAACTATCTATACCACCCAAAGCAATCTACAGATTCAATTCAATCTCTATCAAAATTCTGTTGCCATTTTTCATAGAAATAAAAACAATCCCAAAATTCATATGGAAACACAGAAGACCTAAGATAGCCAAAGAAGTCTTGATAAAGAAGAACAAAGCTGGAGGCATCATAGTTTCTGATTGCAAACTATATTACAACGTTGTAGTAATCAAAACAGTATGGCATTGGCATAAAAACAGACACCTAAACCATTGAAACAGAATTGAAAGCCCAGATGGCAACTCACACATGTATCAACTAATCTTTGACAAGGGCACCAATATCACACAATAGGAAAAGGGTAGTTTTTTCAATAAATTGTGTTGTGAAAACCGAATATCTATTTGCAAAAGAATAAAACTGACCTCTATATTATGCCATTCCCAGGAATTAACTCAAAATGGATAAAAAACTTTATTGTAAAACCTGAAAGCATAAAATTCCTAGAAGAAAATATATTGAAAAAAGTTCCTTGTCATTGGTTTTGGCAATGACTTTTTTTAATATGACACCAAATAATAGGCAACAAAGGCAAAAATAAACAAGTGGGACTACATCAAACTAAAAACTTTCTAAAGAAATTTTCAAATAAGTAGAATAGGGTTTTAAGTGAGATCTTTTATGACTAGCAGACCTCATTTCCCAATAATGTTTGTTTTTAATTTTATTTAAATCCAAGTCAGTAAGCATAGAGCGTACTAATAGTTTCAGGAGAATTCAGTGATTCATTTCTTACATATAACACCCAGTGCTCATCCCAACAAGTGCCCTTCTTAATGCCCATCACAAATAAGGTTAAATAAAGTTCTTTAGGCGGAAAAGGGAAATAATTAATCCACTTGAATATATACAAAGGAATGGAGTGCCAGAGATAAAAAAAAAAAGTGGGTAAATATACAAGGCTTAATTTTGTTTTTATATCCTTAAAGTACAATTGACTGTTAAAACAAAAATAGCAACAATATATTAGGAAGAGTCTTAACATACATAGAAATTGATTATATGAAAAAAAAATAGTATGAAGAATGGTATATGGAAAAATAGGAGTGTACTGTCCTAAAGTTCTGCACTCTTACAGAAAGTAATAAAAACAAATTAATGTGGACTACAAGAGATTAAAGGGGCATATTGTAATCTCTAGAACAATCACTTTAAGTGTTGGTATAGCAAAAATCAACAGAGAGATAAAATGGGATATAAGGAAATATTTAATGAATTCAATATTTAATTAATTCAAAAGTAAGAGGAACATAAAAATCGGTAAAATGGTAAATTTTGCCATACATATTCTGCCAAAATTTTTTTAAAATAATTTAAACATAAACTGAGAACAAAAAAGGACAAATAAAAAACATTCAACAAAGTATTAGTATGTGTATGTGGAGTCAGCACTCTACTTAACAGAAAATCGTTATTAGTTTTTATATAAATAATAAGATGCTACTATAAGCTGTCTTTAAAAATGCACTTTAAATATAAATACTGAAATAAGTTGAGGTCAAAAGAACAGAAAATATCTATATCATACAAATAATAAGCATAATAAAGCTGGTGCATCTACATTAATATCAGTCCAAATACACTTCGGAACAAGGAATATTCCCCAAGATGATGCTGGATATTCTATGGTGATAAAACCAAGCACACATAACAAGCCTGGTAACAGAGTTTCAAAATATGTGAAACAAAATCTAATAGAACTAATGGGATAACATACAAAATCACAAATATGGTTGTATATATATGTTATATATATACTACATATTTTAACAGGACAAATAATATAAACCAAATTTATCCTAAGAGACATTTATAAAACATTATATCAAACAAATGTAGAAGACACATTATTTTCAGTGCACATGAAATATGCACTAAGACCACTCCAGGGCCACAAATAAATACCAATAACAAAAGTGACCTGGAAAGTAACCAAATATTTGAAGTTAAGCAACATGCATAAATAATCCATAGATTAGAGAATGGATCACATGCGTAATTATAAAATCTCTGAACTGAATGACTAAAACACAACGTATTCAAATTCATGGGATGCAGTTAAAGCAGTGGTAAGAGTAAAATTTTTATCTCCAAGTGTACATCAAAGAAAAACAGAACAATTAAAAATTAATGCTGTTTCCACTTTAGTAAGCTAACAAATTAATGCCAAACTGAATTGAAATTATGCAGGAGAAAGGCAGTAATGGAGGTACAAGCATAAACAATAAAGAAAAATCAAAGAAACCAAAAGATGATTATTTGAAAAGTCAAAGGAAGTTATAAGTCTCTACATATAATGATCAAAATAGAGAGAAAAATATATATTACCACTAGCAGCAATGAAAAAAGAAACATCATTGTAAATTCTACAAATATTAAAAGAAATTATTCCACAAATGTAATAAGAAATTATTATGAAAAATTGTATGCCAATAAAGCTGACAGATTAGAAGAAATTGAAACTGAAGTTGACATAAGAAATTGGAAAAAAAAACAATAGTCTTTCCTATGCCTATTAATAAAAATAAATTCGTAATTACAAACATTCCCACAAAGACAGCCATAGCCCTATATTGTCTCATTGGTGATTTCCATTAAATATTTCAGGAAGAAATAAAATTGGTGTAAAAGTCATTTACTCTCTTTAATGCTAGACAAGGAATAGGTAAAATGTTATTATGAGTGAATTTATGTTGTAGTAGAACAGCATAAACTTAATTTTTAAGAGATCTTAGTTCAAATATTGCCTTTACCATTTTCCAACTGTATGACCTGGGTAATTTCTTGAACTTTCTAAGCCAAATTTTTCTCAAATATACAACAAGATTAAAAATACATCACTTTGGCACAAAAACAGACACATAGACCAATGGAAAAGAATAGAAACCCCAGAACTAGACCCACAAACGTATGGCCAACTCATCTTTGACAAAGCAGGAAAGAACATCCAATGGAAAAAAGACAGTCTCTTTAACAAATGGTGCTGAGAGAACTGGACAGCAACATGCAGAAGGTTGAAACTAGACCACTTTCTCACACCATTCACAAAAATAAACTCAAAATGGATAAAGGACCTGAATGTGAGACAGGAAACCATCAAAACCTTAGAGGAGAAAGCAGGAAAAGACCTCTCTGACCTCAGCCGTAGCAATCTCTTACTCGACACATCCCCAAAGGCAAGGGAATTAAAAGCAAAAGTGAATTACTGGGACCTTATGAAGATAAAAAGCTTCTGCACAGAAAGGAAACAACCAACAAAACTAAAAGGCAACCAACGGAATGGGAAAAGATATTTGCAAATGACATATCGGACAAAGGGCTAGTATCCAAAATCTATAAAGAGCTCACCAAACTCCACACCCGAAAAACAAATAACCCAGTGAAGAAATGGGCAGAAAACATGAAAAGACACTTCTCTAAAGAAGACATCCGGATGGCCAACAGGCACATGAAAAGATGTTCAACGTCGCTCCTTATCAGGGAAATACAAATCAAAACCACACTCAGATATCACCTCACGCCAGTCAGAGTGGCCAAAATGAACAAATCAGGAGACTATAGATGCTGGAGAGGATGTGGAGAAACGGGAACCCTCTTGCACTGTTGGTGGGAATGCAAATTGGTGCAACCGCTCTGGAAAGCAGTGTGGAGGTTCCTCAGAAAATTAAAAATAGACCTACCCTATGACCCAGCAATAGCACTGCTAGGAATTTATCCAAGGGATACAGGAGTACTGATGCATAGGGACACTTGTACCCCAATGTTTATAGCAGCACCTTCAACAATAGCCAAATTATGGAAAGAGCCTAAATGTCCATCAACTGATGAATGGATAAAGAAATTGTGGTTTATATACACAATGGAATACTATGTGGCAATGAGAAAAAATGAAATATGGCCTTTTGTAGCAACGTGGATGGAACTGGAGAGTGTGATGCTAAGTGAAATAAGCCATACAGAGAAAGACAGATACCATATGGTTTCACTCTTATGTGGATCCTGAGAAACTTAACAGAAACCCATGGGGGAGGGGAAGGAAAAAAAAAAAATAGGTTAGAGTGGGAGAGAGCCAAAGCATAAGAGACTGTTAAAAACTGAGAACAAACTGGGGGTTGATGGAGGGTGGGAGGGAGGGGAGGGTGGGTGATGGGTATTGAGGAGGGCACCTTTTGGGATGAGCACTGGGTGTTGTATGGAAACCAATTTGACAATAAATTTCATATATTAATAAAAAAAATACATCACTTGTACTGAAAATTAAAAACCAAAGATATTATATTTAAAGTACATAGCATAGGGGCATCTAGGTGGCTCAGTCACTTAAGCATCTGACTCTTGATTTTGGCTCAGGTCATGATCTCACCATTCGTGAGATAGAGCCCCAAGTCTGACTTTGCGTTGACAGTGAAGAACCTGCTTGGGATTCTCTCACTCTCTCTCTCTGTCCCTCCCCCATTCATGCTCTCTCTCTCTCTCTCTCTCTCTCTCCCTCCCTCCCTCCTCCTCTTTCTCTCTCAAAATAGATCAAATAAAAAACTAAAAAAAAAAAGAATCTTTAATGTACATGGCATAGATTTTGGTACTTCTCGGGTCTTCTAAACAATATGATTTGAAGGAATAATCTAATGAGATTTCTTTGGGGGTTGTTTATCAAGTGGTTATTCATGCTAATCAACTAGTGAGAGAAAAAATAATCACTTCAATCTTGACTCCAAATTATCTAGAATAACTAAAAATGGAAAAATTGATAATAGATACGAAAATATCTCAGACGATCTAAAGACAGGTAATATGCTTTTAGTAAATCCTATTTTTTCTTAATATAGAACAAATTTTAATACATTGTATGGAATCACATAGCTACATAGCTATGGATTTTTAGTGGCATCTGAACTGAGTCTTGAAAGTCAAAACAATAACCGTAGACAATGAGGGCAGCATCATAAAAGAAAAGGAAACACAATGAGAAAAAAATTTCAAGGCAGAAGAAATGAATTTTGTTGATGACAGTAGGATTTTTCATCAGGAGAATGGTCTGAGATTTGCAGACTGATCCTCCTCTTCTAGAGTCCCTGCACGTACAAACTATCGTGACCATGCCTGGCACCCGCTGGCTGTCATTCACTCACTTCAATGTTCGTACTTTTTTCCTCCTCCAATCCAAATTTCAACGACTTTAAATGGTCTAAATTAAACCCGTCTTGCCCACTGTAACTCACGGTGACAACTCCCACTCTTGAATCTCTATACTATTTACATTCTTTTTCTCCTCCGCTTTAGCTTTTTGAAACAAATATCCACTCCATTTAGTTTTTCACAGTTGCCCCGGTGCTCACAGCAGTCCTCCAACATACATGCTGGACACCGGTTTCTTAGGATAATCAAACACTAAGATCCTGGTCCTAATGCATTTCAGTATCATGTAATTATTAAAGCAATGGGTCTTCTTGGGAGTTAAGCTAAGTCGTCTTCAATTTCTGTATTCATAAGGCAGGCATCCTTTTATTATTCCAAGCCTGTATCGTTGAAGTGAGATAAATATTAATTACCAATATATATTCATTGTTCTGAGACATGCAGGTAAGCTTCAAAATAGTAATAACTCTCTTATATTTACTTTTAAAACAATTGAGAACATTTCCCTCTTTTGCAAAAACATTTTTTAATATTAAAAGAATAAGAATGATTAGCAACCATTAGTTGCCAACAATTTATCCTAGTCAGAGATTTTGTAGCCAAACTACATACCTTATGCATGAAATTAAACATTGCTTCCACAAATTACCTATTTCTTAAGGTTATGGAGGTTATATTCTCTGCAATATTCTTTTAAAAATTAGCCTAGATAGATTAATTTTATTAAAATGACTCAAATATCTGGACAATATATATTGTAGGTATACAATTTTAAAAAACATTTTGATGTTAAATTAATTGAAAACATTCAGAAAGAATATAAAAAACATAGTGACATAGATTATTTGCCATTATTTTTTCCATACATTCTCTCTTATTCAAAAGATACTTTGGCAATATTCCTGTGTTTGTTTCCTCTTTATTTAAGCGACTAAAATAAAAGGCATGCATACGCACACCTTAAGAACTTCAAAAGTCACATCCTTATTGTAGTTACATAATAAAAGAGACTTTACATTTGTTCTAACAGGAGAAGGATTGCAAAGAGACTAACTCCGTAATACATGCTTTCTTCCTATACATCTGCATAATCATATATATTTGAAGAACATTTTGACAAAAGATACAGGGTTGAATTCCAGTACCAGGAACACACAACAAATACGTGAATGCTCCAACATTCAAATTAAAATGAAGGCAGATTTGCCCATATTCTCCTCATAATTGCCTTTCACTTAACTACTTCTAATAACCCTCTAACAATTATCCATCTGGGGAAAAAAAAAAAAAAAAGGTGGGGTAAGTTCCAAAGCATTGAATCCAATCTCTTACACTGCTGAGCAGCTGCCTTTAAAGGGGGCATTTTGCATTTACCCTCTGATTTATAAAAGAAGCACTTTCTAAATCTTGATCTGGGGAAATTAAAAGAGAGATCATGTGACTACCATTACAAATCTATCAGAATGGTGCCTCATAAGCCCTTGGCACCACTTAGAGTTTATAAGGGCGAGAACCAACTGAGTGGGTGTTTTTGCTCTTTGACAATGTGGCTAGATTTCAAACCCTTGAACTGAGATTTTAGAAGACATAGGGAACAGTATTAACAATGATGTTATTTAAGATAGAATCCCAGATTCTTTTGCAGTGTTTTTGCTTTATGTTTGAAGAATACTTCCTTCAAGTGACTTATTTTCTCCTATAAAAAAACCGTGGACTATTTTCTCCTTCTCCACTGGGGCTGCATCCTTCTCCCAGGGCATTCTTCAAATGTTTCACATGCCCCTCAGCCCATCACTGTAGGAGTCCTGCACCAACGGAGTCCTGTACTATTCACGGGACCAGTGAATATAGTCACCAAATGCCCCTTTTAATAAAAGTGCCAGAGGACCAAAAAAAGGTAAGCATTAGATTTTGTTGAAAAAGTATATTTGACACAGAAATCTCTTCTTATGTAGAGAGTTAGCATTCAAATAATTTATGCAATAGTCTTCTTGGGTTCACTGAACTCTAGGCCAACTTTATCAATTTGTGCTGTAGACAAAAACCTGCCTTTTGTTCCTAAACCATTTTGTGTTTTCATTGCATTTCAGGTACTCAATGATCTTATTTTGTTACTATGATCAAGTAGCTCCCTTGCTTATTTTAGGAATAAAGTCCACATTCCTTTACAAGGCATTTGGAGGACTCCATTTATGGCCAAAAGCTGTTGCCTTGTTCCCTTTCTACTTCTTGCCTCACAGTTCACTGGAGGCACTGGTCGATTCCTAAATAAGTTCAACTCTTTAATTTCTAATCTCTGGGTCTTGGTCTTTACTGCTTAAACTAATCGAAATTCCATAACCCTTTGCAAAAACTGCCTAAATATTACCCAAAAATCAAGACATGTGAAACATTCTCTATGAAGTCTCTATCAGTCCTCGCCTGCTTCTTCTCTTTACCAAAATAATATTAATTATATATTCTCATGCTGAATTATATATTCTCAATATATATATATTCTCATGCTGAATTATATATTCTCAATTAATATTCTCATGCTGCTCACAATGTACTCTGTGGACTACAGATGTTTGTGTAGGTAAGGAGTCTACTGGATTCATCCAGTAATGTGTTTAGTCTATAAATACTGTTTATTAATTCTACCATTCTAGGACCTAGGAAAGACACTGTGCCTTTGAGCAACTCACAATCTGGTGTTCTACTAGGTATCCAGGTGCACAGATAACTTTTATGTTTGTGTCCCACAAAGTAAATAACTTTGTATTTCAAACATAAAATATGGCCAACAGATGGTTGCTGATTGAAACTCATGTGATAAAATAAATCCTAGCTAAACAATTAGGGGATTATCATATTAACATACTAAGGAGAATTTGCATTTTTAAAAATAATGACCTCAGAAGAGATCCCCAAGCACCCTTCAGTGATGTTTTGGGAAAGATGGGCCTTCTTAGAGCTTCTCAAATTACAGAAAATAGCCAGATGCCTACTTCATGCATCCATCATACTCTTTGGAGATATATTAACATAGATCCACATGGGAGGGCAGAGATAATGTTAATTCTATATCTGAACACAGCCTTGGAAGGCAGCAAAACACTGATAGAATGTAACAGTGTGGAAGACCACTGGGCAAAATTGAAAAGGAACTAGCATTTTCTTCAGAGCTATGGTCACAGGCCTGAATATGCACCCTGACAAAAGCTGCAAATGATTAGCTCAATAAAGGACTACCACATTTTAGAGATACGAACTTTTGCCTTATCTGTTCATTGAAAACTCATTCTTCTAATAGATGATTTAGCTTATAAATCATAGAGCAGCAATATTTGTGAATTATGCAATTTATTTGAAATGGCCATTTAATGGACTATACTCATATACAGAGAAAATTTAGTCTCTCACTTGGGCAGCTGCTCTTTATTTTTTTCTACAAACAAGGCAAGCAATTTTTAAGGTGACAAATAGCACACATTTAGGAAAATGTAATACTATGCTACAAAACTTAATGGCAGGCAAACCTCAAAAGACTTAGAAATTTGGTTTGAATGAGATAAATATTCAAAGGACTGCCTGCCTATCAGAAGGCTTTCCGAAGCTAAGTTCCCCTCCTTCTCTGCAGGACTTCCTAAGGGGCTTTTTATCTCCTCTCTCCCAGCAAAACTCTTTAAAGAGCCATCATAAGTCCCTCCCACCTCATTACTCACAGTCTGGTTCCAGGCTTTAGGCCAGACAGCCCTGCCAACCTCTCTGGACATCCTCAACTGGATATCACTAGAGCTTTTCTTTTCAAAAAAAAAAAAAAAAAACAAAAACAAAAAAAAAAACAAGGTTATTGGATATATAATATTTAAAATTCAGCATTTAAAGGAAGCTGTCTGTAATATCTTCCCCAAAATGGTGCTTATGAAGCTGAGTATATGGAATCAATTTCCATGTGGTTAAGGCCAGTTCAGTTTCTCCTGGACAAGACTGTAACCAACAAACTCAGCTGTCACAAAGAAGGAAGTGGAGGAAGGAGGTGGCAGAATGGAAACTTCCAGAGGGTGATCAGTAAGTCCTGCTCTGTGTCCACAGGGCAGCATGCCCTTCAATATAGATTTTTTTCAGCCTTTGTTTTGAAATTCTTTCCCACAAAACTTAATTAGGGAGAAAACTCACTAAACAGCAATATTTCATTCCAATATTACTCTTAAAATATTGACATAATATAGAAGGTTTTCTGCTTAGGCAAATAGACAAAGTTTTAATGAAGGATTTAAAGACACTGAACCAGATAAAAATGCTTACTGAGTTCCGCATTGCTTCATTTTATTTTTTAAATATTTTGTATGCCAAGCATGTATTTTGGAGAAAAAAAAAAAAAAAAGAAAGGAGAAGGAAAGAGGAAGTGTTGCATCCAGAATCTCATTTTAGGAAAACAATTTTAATAAGTGATTCTCTCTTTCTTTTTTTTCTGTTTGAGTTCTTGAAATTATGTACTATTCCGAAAAGAGTTCATCCACCTAAATGTAATTTCCCAGCTAGCAAATTCTTGTGACAGATTAAAATATAAAACTTTAATCTACCATAAGCAAAGAATATGTAAATTTAGGCTTCATCAATACCATCTCATGTCTGAATTCCATGAAAATTAAGTTTCTACCATTTCCTTGTTCATATTTAAACAGATCACTTTCCTACATTACAGTATTCCATCTATTCCAGTTTGTCAAGTGTTTCTTGGGCATACGTTTTGATGGTTTGAGTTCCCTTCCATCTGAAACATGAGGTTGGATCCAGATTTCTTTATCTGTGAAGTGAGTGATATTCCATGATCCCCATTGTCTCTTTCAGTTTTAAATTCTATGCTAAATCATAAGGTTGTTGTGATTAAATGAATACGAGGAGGAACTCACTTTGAAACTACAAAAGGGCATGCAAATATGACTTAGAGACCAGCAACATTATTCATTGATGCTTATGTTTTTATCAGTTGGTAACTTATGGAATCTGCCTTGATGTTCATTTCAGAACGGGGGCAGCATTTCTCTTAGGAGTCAATTGATAGCATTATAATGTCAACATTTACTTAACATCACTTGTATGCATTTCACTTGGCCTGCTTCAGAAGGACTCTCTGCATGGTAGAAGAAAAAGTTCTTTCCTTAAGGGATACACATTTGTTTGGTTTTTTCCCTGTACTTAATTGATCCTAAATACCTTTTGTGGGGCGCCTGGGTGGCTCAAGTCGGTTAAGGGGCCGACTTCGGCTCAGGTCATGATCTCACGGTCCGTGAGTTCGAGCCCCGCGTCGGGCTCTGTGCTGACAGCCTGTTTCAGGTTCTGTGTCTCCCTCTCTCTGACCCTCCCCTGTTCATGCTCTGTCTCTCCCTCTCTCAAAAATAAATAAATTAAAAAAAAAATAAATACCTTTTGTCAATCTAAGAAAAAAAATTAATTAGAATCCTAATGAATTTTCTGGCAAATGAGGACATGTTTCTTATCTGTTATTTATTGCCCTCTCCACCATTTCAGAGGTTTTTTTTGTTGTTGTTTTTTGTTTTTTTGTTTTTTTTATTAATGTCCATTTGAAAATGGCGGCAGGCTGCATTGGCTGTGGGAGTCTGCAATAGACTTATTTTTCAGATTTTAGTTTCGGCTATTTGTCAAGTGGCTACCTCAGAATGAGAGGAATGTTACATTTATTTTAATGCTATAGCCTCACTACAGGTGAAGATTTAATGCAATTTGTGTAGTAATAAATGTACTGTTATTATGAAATGCACTGTGATATTTTTAAATGATATGCAACAAAAAGTCAAGTATTTGTGAATTAATGCAGAAATATTCACTTGGAACTATATGGAAAATAAAATAAGTCAGGTCAGGCTGCATTTTAATTGGTATTAGAAAACTTTCAGAATGAATAATAAGAAATTTTTCTTTAGAAAATGATAAAATTGCAGATGCCAAATACTAGGGTGCATTTTTAAGGAATGAGCACTTCACATTTCTTTTTATTTCTTTATTCACAATTTTATAATTTTATTTATATATAATTTCACATTTTCCATTTATTTATTTGGTAAAATAAATCCTTATACCAATATTGCATGGTGGCTAACTAGCATCGATGGCTCTTAAATGTTGACACTTTCCTGTTATTTTTTGGTTTGTTTAACTTCTCTGTGCCTCATAGGTTAATTAAATGGTGCATTTAAGCACTCACTAAAGAACATGCCTTCAACAAGAACTAATTGTGATATAATTATCTCCATGTTGCTCATTTAGAAAAACAGTACAAGAAAGATGCTTGTGCACATGTTCATGTTAGTGAGTACGTAGCACATTTTTTATAATGGTTCCTGAATGAATACAAATTTGTACTATTTACCAGAGCAATTCTGGCCTTATTTTTTTGCTATTTAAAAAAATTTTTCCAGCCTTATTAAAGTATAATTGACAAATAACAATAGTATATATTTAAGATGTGCTATTTGATATTTGGATATATGTCTGCATTATGAAATAATCACCCATAATCAAGCTAACTTTCTTTGCATGGTGAGAACATTTTGCAAATTCCAAGTATATAATACAGCATTGTTAATTATAGTCACATTGCTGTACATTAGACCCCCAGAACTTATTCATCTTTCATAACTAGTAATTTGTACTCCTTGACCAATACTTCTCCATCTCCTCTCTCTCTCTCTAGCCCCTGACAATCCCCCATTTAAACTGAGAAAAGTAAGTTAAATTCTTCTACCATCAAGTCTTATAAATATGGGGTTATAAGATAATATCCTGATAGATTCTGATTTCAAATACTCAACATGGTGTTTTACCCAGGTAGGTATTTAATAAGTGTTTGCTAAATGTAATAATAACCTCGATTATGGTGTTGGAAAGAATATACATTAAGTATTCCACTGTGATGAATTCTGATTGTGCCTAATTAGTATTATCTGTTCTTTCATGTGCATTTGTTTAAAATTCACTCAAAGATTAGTTTCTTTCCGAAAAAACACTGTGAGCATCTAACAAAACTGACTGATCAGACTGTCACAGCTATGACTCAAATCACCTCATGATGGCATACAATAGAATCTTGATAGCAGTTCTGAGGAAATTTCAAAATTTAGAACAATGGTTTTAATGAGGAACATCTGATGTCATTAGGATAGCCATCAGAGAATTATAGACTATATTCAGAAGTATTTTAGAAAGTCCATGTTGATTACTTAAATGTCATAAGATAATAATTACCCTGTGTTGAGCATTCTGTTTCTGACATGGTGCCAGGAGGTAGAAAGATACATAGATAGATGGATAGTCACTTCATTATATCATTCTGACCTCACACTTCTGTTTCATAGAAAATATGATCCGCTGCTTTATAGTGATAATTTATTTTAATATAATAGTTGAAGCAAAAAAAATATTTCCAGGAGATCTAAAATATGACTAATATGTGGTCTTGGCTTGATACTGATACTATAGCCTGATCATGATATAGCAGTTAAATAAATTCAAAATCCAATGAGCATATAACAATCTGCCTTAGAGGGCATAGCTCGGTGCTAGGGATTCAAAGAGGATGGGGACCCAGTATCAGTGTTCCCAGGAGCTTAAAGTTGGAATGGGGAAGGTGGGGCAAAGACACACATGCACATAAATTACACAAGGTAGAACATCATGAGTTACGAGAAAGGAAAGAGAGGAAAGGAAAGAAAAGTCATAACCAGTTAATAGAGGGGGAAGGATCTCAAAAACTCAATTAGGAGGTAGTTTGTGAGCTAAACCTTGATAGGATTTTTTAAATAGACTTTTCAAATTATAAATCTCTACAACAGAATTTCGTTTATCCCACTACTCAATAAATATTTATTGGGTGTCTCCCAATATTGAGTATATGGTTGTCACTGAGGAAACAAATGAATAAGTACTTGTTATCAGGAAAAGCAAAAGATATAAACAAGTTAACAGATGATAATACAATGCAGTCGGTGGAGATGAAGAAATACTTTCACTCCCTGGGACAAGGAAGAACTGGAGATTAAGAAAACCTTTTGGGGAAGAGGTGATAAATGAGTGAACTTCTTTAAGACAAGTAGACATTGTATAACTCAGGTGAAGTCCTGGGAGGTGGTAATGTGGTTAGCATGTTTATGTGTTCAGTCATTAAAAACTGTAAGTTACTTATACCTTACCAAGTAAAAAACTCCCACTAAGAGAAAACATGAGAAATGTTAGTTTCAGGTGACTGGAAGCAAAATGATTAGCAGGAGTTGTCAAAGAAGGTGGTAAATTGTGAGAATGTGTCAGAATGCCAAAGGCCTCAGAGGTCCTGCTATGGAGTTCGCTCTATATCTTGAATGCTTGGAGAGCTATTCAACAGAGAGACATGAATAGGACGTTATCACCGGATGTAAGAGGTTGGGGATTGGGGTGCATGACATAAACCGAGTTGGATTCTAATAAGGTCCCTCTGGAGGCACAGGGAGAATGAATTGTTGGAGGAGGGCACGTTGTGAGACTAGCATAAGGAAAACAAGTTACAAAGAGAGAATAGGACAGATGAGAACTGATAAGATTCTTTACTTGGTCAGTGGAAATATGGTTGGAAATAATTGAATGATTGCAGAGGTGTGAAAGAGGGAGTCCAGTGGAGCCCAGAGGGAATTCCAGTGAAGCCCAGTGTTGGTAGTAATGTAAAGAAAAGAGTGAAGAAAGGTGGCTAGTTCATTCTGGTTGGATGATTAATGCCATTTCTTGGGACTAAAACAAGAGAACTGTATCTGAGAAGAGTGATAATAAATTTACAACCTTGCAAACTGAAAAATGTCTCATCTACTGGAAAAAACATAGCACCAAAATAAAAATAAATTTAAGATTTATAGTTTTATCTGTTACTCAACTGATTATATAATCTATGGCTTAAAATAAAGTATGGAGGGGCACCTGGTGGCTCAGTCGGTTAAGTGTCCGACTTCGGCCCAGGTCATGATCTCATGATCCGTGAGTTCGAGCCCCGCGTCGGGCTCTGTGCTGACAGCTGAGAGCCTGAAGCCCGTTTCAGATTCTATGTCTCCCTCTCTCTCTGCCCCTCCCCTGTTCATGCTCTGTCTCTCTCTGTCTCAAAAATAAATAAACGTTAAAAAAAATTTAAAAAAAAATAAAGTATGGAAAATAGGCCTGAGGTAGACCTGATCACAGTTCATGTACCCACTAACCAATCTCATAAGGATATTAGTGAAGGCATAAAACCAGGAATGAAGATCCCACCGAGGCAGTCATCACCATATAGGTAAGGTACTACTAGAATATATGGGTATGAATAAAATCCCTATGAGATTGGGTTTAGCAAAAAAGGACACAAAGGATGTGAAAAGTCAAGGAAGGAGACTTTATTGAGTGGAAAGATGGAAGACGGGAATATACTGGTGCTAAATGTGCTTGAGGAGGAGTTTAAAGAAGGAAGTGGTCCACTGAATCCAATGCTATGGAGAGATCAAATGAGATGAACACTGAAAATATTGCCTTAGATTTAGCTACCAAGAGGCCACTAGCATTTATGTGTATCTTTGAAAATTCAAAAATAATACTATAAATTATTTGTGGGTCCATACACATGTAGTAAAAGTATAAAAGCACTGTCAGGAAAAGTCCATACCAACTCTCAGCTAGTGGCCACTTCAAGGGCAGAACTGCAGCGTTGCTCATCTCCATTTGCACTGTATTTTACATGAATAGTGTCCTTGGAGGTGAGCTACATAATGATCCAGCTCTGGGGAAATAACAACTGAGCTGGCTATTAATAAGGGAAGTAGCTTTAAAACAGCTAAAATCAAAATGGCAGTATGTTAACATTTGCTAAATACGACCGGTTTGCATGGATATTTGTTAACGTTTGTTTCTGAACTATCTATATATTTGAAATATTTAAATAATTTTAAAGGCATTCTTTTTTTTTTTTTTTTTTTAATTTTTTTTTTTCAACATTTATTTATTTTTGGGACAGAGAGAGACAGAGCATGAATGGGGGAGGGGCAGAGAGAGAGGGAGACACAGAATCGGAAACAGGCTCCAGGCTCTGAGCCATCAGCCCAGAGCCTGACGCGGGGCTCGAACTCCCGGACCGCGAGATCGTGACCTGGCTGAAGACGGACGCTTAACCGACTGCGCCACCCAGGCGCCCCTTAAAGGCATTCTTAACACTTGCCTGGATTCACCCAATGTTGTACCATGTGCTTTATGCCTTTGCTGATTTGCTCTTGTATTGTAAAAATCTGTAGCCATGAGGGCCACTACAGAGTGAGTCCTATGAGTGTTCCCAGCAAATCATTGAACCTGCGGGTGGCCTCCAGAACCACCGGCCCAGCTAGGTTCAATGCACCTTCATTTGAAAAATTCTGAGAGCATCTGAAGAAATGCAGCCTAGGCTAACACATCTACTGGCAGCCAGCAAGAAAAAGCAGACTCCTAGTGCATGGTTCAGACTCTTCAAGTTCATCTATCAGATGCTGCCATTGATTGGCAGACCTGAAAGCCCAGTGAATCTTGATGAATTTGACTCCTGTGTATCTCAGCTTAGTGATTCCAAACCATAACATGAGGATAACTACCAGAAGACAACCAGCACATTTTTGAGAAAGTGGTGTAGGGCCTTTTATAGACATGGAGTAGTTTATCAGATGAATTAATATATAGCTATTGATATATTAATATACTATTAATACATATCTATTGATATATTAATTATATATCTATTAATATATCTATTGTATTGCTATATATCTATTGATTAGTAGCTATCTATTGATATATTAATATATTAATTAACATATAATTAATATGTATAATATATATATTAAAATTCTTAATTAACTCCTCTTCTTGTTATAGACTTTGGACTCAGATGTCTCTAAGAACAAATCCCAAATCCATGACTAATTATGTATAGGTAAGGCATCTTTGAAAGTGACTTAACCTCTGAGTTTCAGCTTCCTTATCTGTGAAATTATTTGCCATGAGTATTACCTAACACATACAAAATTACTAGCACAGAATTTGGCACATAATAAGCACTTAACAAATACTGTTCATACACGATTTTTCATATATTCCTATGTACTGTGTCTTCTGCATTCTGAGTTAAGAAGGCAGAACAAGGGCATTGGTCAAAATTTCAAGGCACTAATCAAGACCAAAGATTTCCCTGAGAATTCAAAAGTAGGAAAAACTGAACAGGAGACTAAGTCTTGTGGGACTTTGGAAACTACTGTATGAACAACCTGGCAAACCATGTTTAACATGAAAAATACACACACACACACACACACACACACACAGCCTTCTACTCCATGACACAAAGTGATTTGTGTAGCCAGTATTGACTAAACCTAATACCCAATATAAACTATAATTCAAAACAAAACATTACATGCAAACTTGAAAATATTATTTTAAAAATTCTTTGCTCACTTTACGTGGTATTTTTCACATTTACTAACACATGATATTTTTAAAGTTAACTCTTTAATATGTATTATTTTTTTAAAAATCACACCGAGGTATTAATTTTGTTGAAAAGCTAAATTCTTTTGGATTAAAAATGCTATTTATTTATTTATTTATTTATTTATTTATTTATTTTTAAAATTTTATTTAAATCCAAGTTAGTTAACATATTGTGTAATAATGGTTTCAGGAGTAGAATTATGATTCATCACTTACATATAACACCCAGTACTCATCCCAAGAAGTACCCTCCTTAATGCCCATCATCCACTTAGCCCTTAGCCACACGCCACACCCCTCCAGCAACCCTAAGTTTGTTCTCTGTATTTGAGAGTCTATTCTGGTTCACTTCCTTCTGTGTTTTTATCTTATTTTTCCCTCCCTTCCCCATGTTCATCTGTTTTGTTTCTTAAATATGCATATCAATGAATTAATATATTTGTCTTTCTCTGACTGACTTATTTCACTTAGCATAACACCTTCCAGTTTCATACATGTTTTTGCAAATGGCAAGATTTCATTCTTTTTCATTGTCAAGTAGTATTCCATTACATATATATATATATATATATATATATACACACACACACACACACACATATGTATATATATACATATATATGTATATACATACTATATACATATACATATACATACTATATACATATACATATACATATATATACATATATACATATATACATACTATATGTGAATGTGCCCCTTCAAATCAGCATTTTCATATCCTTTGGATAAATACTAGTAGTGCAATTGCTGGGTCATAGGGTAGCTCTATGTTTAATTTTTTGAGGAACCTCCATACTGTTTCCCAGAGTGGCTGCACCAGTTCTCATTCCCACTAGCAGTGCAAATGTATTCTCCTTTCTCCACATCTTCATTGGCATCTGTTGCTTCCTGAGGTGTTAATTTTAACCATTCTGACAGGTGTGAGGAGGTATCTCATTGTGATTTTGATTTGTATTTCCCTGATGATGAATGATATTGAGCATCTCTTCATGTGTCTGTTAGCCACCTGGATGTCTTCTTTGAAAAAGTGTCTGCTCATGTCTTTTGCCAACATCTTTACTGGATTATTTGTTTTTTGGGTGTTGAGTTTGAAAAGTTCTTTATAGATTTTGGATACTAACCTTTTATCTGATATGTCATTTACAAATATCTTTTCCCATTCTGTCAGTTGCCTTTTAGTTTTGTTGATTGTTTCCTTTGCTCTGCAGAAGCTTTTTATCTTAATGAAGTCCCAATAGTTCATTTTTGCTTTTGTTTCCCTTGCCTTTGGAGACATGTCTAGTAAGAAGTTGCTGCAGCCAAGGTCAAAGAGTGCTATCTGTTTTCTCCTCTAGGATTTTGATGTTCCCTATTTTACATTTAGGTCTTTCATCCATTTTGAGTTTACTTTTGTGTATGGTGTTTAAAAACTATCCTCTAGGGGCACCTGAGAGGCTTAGTCGGTTGAGTCTTGGACTCCTGATTTCGTCTCACGTCACAGTTTAGAGATTCCTGGGATTGAGCCCCATGCCTGGCTCTGTGTTGACAGTGTAGAGCCTGCTTGAGAGTCTTTCTCTCACTGTCTCTCTCTCAGCCCCACTTACACACACACACACACACACACACACACACACACACACAGAGTCTCTCTCTCTTTCTCAAAATAAATAAATAAACTTTAAAAAAGAAAACAAAAACTATCATCTAACCATATACTGTGTGGTAAGAATCTTAGTCTTATTCTTTGTGTTGGACTACATCTTTTAAAGAAATTAAATTTATGATAGAGCTGTTGAAATTCTATTACTTTAGCTATACAGTATGTAATAACTACATTCTATAACTAAACTGGATTATCTAACAACTTGCTTGAGAACACTGACTATGCCTATCTAATTTGCCTGACTGGACAATAAGCAAAATTTCCAAACCATATAGTCTTAAAAATGAATACATTTTCTCTTTAATAATGGCTTTCTCTAAACATCAGGGAGTACAAATTCTTAGTTGCAGCATTGTATTTTTCAAGACAATGATATTTATTTAGCAAGAATCGAATTCCTTGACTTACTGGAATTAAATTACTACTTAGGAACAGGAACAATATTAATATACAGTTTTCATTAAGATGCTAATTTATTTAACATTACTTAACTCTCCAGTGAGTACACATTCTATAAAAAAAACAGAATTCTGAAGTAATGTAATTGCTAAATATTCCCTACAGTATAAGAATTGCATACATTCTTTCAAATTGATTTGTAATGGCATTATAGCAAAAAGCTGAGAATTTATGCATTAGCCTAGTTCTTTTTTTTTTTCCTCATGAGAAAATTAATGATACAAGTATAAATGAAAGACTTGATATTTCTATAACGGTGTACTTGGTTTTTGTGAAAATAGATTAAACTAGCCTAGCTAGTTTGTTATTTTGTTCCTAAAACAATGTACAAATTTTAGTCATTGAGATACAAAAAAACAAAAATTGGAATGCAAAAGGCTACAGTCCTGGCATAAAAATAGGCAGAAAATAGTGTTAAAGCAATAAATAAATTTATACTTGTGTGCAAGGTAATTTAAGGATCTAATTTGAAGTGTTTCTAAATTGCTATTTATCAGCACACTGTTTACTGAATAACCCTTCCCCACTATTTTGTTAACTTTTTATCATGTACTTAAAATGTTATATATAAAGCTGTAGAGAAGATTATATGAGTTAACTATAATCCCACCATCTAGACAATAATAATATTATGTTTGGTCAATTTTTTCGTCTTCTTTCATATATATATACATTTTCTCACAAAACTCAAAATATACTAATAATTTCATATTCAGTGTTTTATTTGTGATTATATATAAATGTTACCCACATCATAAAAAAGTTATTTTTAAATATTTTTATGTCTATAACAGAAATATTCTTACTGCCCAATAGCTAGACATTTTTGCTGGTTTTGACATTTTTTTCTACCGCAAGTAATATGAAGTGAGCATCCTTTTCCTTAAATCTTAGTCAGTATCCTTAAATATTTTCCAAGAATAGAGTAAGAAGGGAAGTACTAAATCAAAAGAAATAAGCTTTTTAAATGTTGTTAATACATATTGGTAGTTTGCTTTCCAGAATGTTACAGCCATTCACACATTTAATAGTTTCTGAGAATGTTCATCTACTCACAGTCTCCAGTATGGAGAAATATCATGTTATTATTTATTTAAATCTTTTGTAACTTGGTAGGTAAAACAATGTATCAGATAACTTCTTTAATTTGCCTTTGTTATTAATTAAATTCTATACGCACACACACACACACACACACACACACACACACGCACACACATGCACATACATATGGAGAGTAACATCAGCAACATGGCTGCAAACATGTACCAGGATTGTGTCGCCCAAACCCCCAACAACAAAAACGTGGCATCCATTCATGGAAGAAAGTACTTTCGTGGGAGCTATGGCATCTGGCACTCTACACCAAGGGACCAGGGAAGACCCTTGCCTACTTATGCATCAGTTAACAGGCAGATAGACCTTGGTCCTGGCTGTGGACACTGCAAAGGCACACGAACCAACTCCAGTTTCTCTTAGCTGTGATCCAGAAGCCCCCAGAAAAAAACTTAGACAGTCACCCATGGGTAAGAGAGCCTTAGTGGAAGTCCAGGTTTTGAGCGAAGTTCCAGCATACTGATGACACACATACAAATACAAGTTTGTATGTACTGGAGACGGATAGAGGAACAGTTGGACTTTATCTACATCAGCCCTCTGATGCTGGTGCACAGTGCAGGTCCAAGAGAGATCTTCTCAAAACATTATTTCTCCCACAAGGAGAAAGTAAGAGCATGTGATTGAGCACCCAGCTTCTCCAGCTGTGCAGGATGCTGCCAAAGAGGTCCATTTCTTGGGGCACCTGGGTGGCTCAGTCAGTTAAGCATCTGACTTCAGCTCAGGTCACGATCTCACAGCTTGTGGGTTCAAGCCCCACATCAGGCTCTGTGCTGACAGCTCTGAGCCTGCAGCCCACTTCAGATTCTGTGTCTCCCTCTTTCTGCCCCTTCCCCACTCTCTCTCTTTCTCTGTCTCAGAAGTAAATAAATATTTAAAAAAATTTTTTAAAGAGGTCCATTGCTCTCTCAGTCTTGGTGATGATTTTTGGATACAATACCAAAAGTACATGAAACAAAAGCAAAAACCGACAAGTTGAACTACATCAAACTAAAAGCCTCTGCACAGCAAAAGAAACAATCACCAAACGAAAAGGCAACATATGAAATAGGAAAAAATATTTGGAAATCATGTATGTGATAGGGGTTAATATTCAAAATATATAAAGAACTCATATAAGTCAAGAGCAAAAAACCCAAACAGTCCAATTAAACAATGGGCAGAGAAGCCAAATAATCAGTTTTTCCAAAGACATAAAAATGTTCGTTGGGTACATGAAAAAAATTTTCAACATCACTAATCATCAGGGAAATGCATATCAAAACCACAGTGGGATATCACCTCACACCTGTTTAGAATGGCTGTTATCAAAAAGAAAAGAAACAGCAAGTATTAGCAATAGTGGAGAAAAGGGAACCCTTGTACACTGTGGGAATGTAAATTGGTACAGCCACAACGTAAAACAGAATGAAGTTTCCTCAGAAAAATTAAAGATAGAACTACCATATGATTAAGCAATCCTACTTCTATGTATATATCGAAAGGAAGTCAAATCAGTATTTCAAATAGTTGTCTTTGCTCTCATGTTCATTGCAGCATTACTCACAATAGCCAAGATGTAAAAACAACCTAAATATCCAGCAATGGGTGAATAAAGAAGATGTGGTATATATACAGAAGGGAATATTATTCAGCCATAAAAGCGAAGGAAATATATTTGCAAAAGCATTGATGGACCGTGAGGGCATTATGCTAAGTAAAATAAGCCAGACAAAGACAAATACCGTATGATCACACTTAAATGTGGAATATAAAAAAAGTCAAACTCCTAGAAACAGAAAGTAGAATAGTGGGGCCTGGGTGTGCAGAAAACATGTTGGTTAAGGGTACAAACGTTCAGTTACAAGATGAGTAAGTTTGGGGACTCTAACGTATGGCATAGTGATTATACTTAACAATACTGTATTAAATACTTGAAAGAAAGAAATGGTAATTATGTGAGGTGATACAGGTGTTACCTAACCCTACTGTTGTAATCATTTCACATATATTAATGTGTCAAATCAACCCATTAAACTTATATAGTGATATATGTCTAGTTATATCTCACTAAATCTGGGGGAAAAAGTGAATAAAACTTTTTGCTTACACATTCACTCAAAAAATATACATTAAATTAATATATTTTTGGTAATTATCCGTTTATGTCATTTTCCCATATGTTTCATATCTGTTACATCACTACAGTGTATGTATATACTCATATACATAGATGTTTATACATATGTATGTATACACATACAGTCTATTATATATGTTGAGAATATATTCCTAGTTTGTTGGTCAATCGTCCTTGCCACGCCCACCATGGCCACCATTTAGCAAATGGTAGGAAGATAGAGCTTAATGGAGAGCAAAGGCTTTGACAAATACATGAAGGAAGTAGGAATGGAGACGGCTCTGTGAAAAGTGGGTGCAGTGGCCAACCAGACTGTATCATCTCTTCTGATGGCAAAATCCTCATCATAAAAACTGAGAACACTTTGAAAACAACAGTTTTCCTGTAACCTAGAAGTTTGAAGAAACTACAGCTGATAGCAGAAAAACAGACTGTCTGCAACTACACTAACAATGCATTGGTTCAACATCAGGAATGTGATGAAAGGAAAGCACATTAACAAGAAAACTAGAAGATGGGAAATTAGTAACGGAAGGTGCCATGAACAATGTCACCTGTACTTACGTCTATGAAAAAGTAGGGTAAAAATTCCATCATCATTTTGGACAGGAATTATCTGGGAGGATGAACAAGCTCAGTTCAATGAGGAAATCCCTATACTGCTTTTATTTTTCATTACTGTGTTCAATTACCTTTATCATCAACAGTTTACATGCAACTATTTCAAAGTGTTGATTTAATTATGATCATCCCTTTGGTTAGTAAATAAATGTGTTTGTGCTAAAAATAAAATAAAAAATAAAAAAATAAAATTTGGTCTGTCTTGATTCCTGTAGGCAAAAGATGTTTAAAGAGCCAATTTTATAAATACGTTCCTTTTTGATTCTTGCCATTACTTTGAAATATTTATCTATATTATCTTTCAGTGTACTGTTAATATAATATATATAATGTAAATTATAAATATAGACACACATATCATTTAATCTATCTAAAATGCATCTGGCTTATGCTATGAGATAAAAATTTAATGGCTATTAAATCTAGTCAGATGGAGAATATATTTGTATAATTTTTCAGTGGGTTCTTAAGATCTTAAATGACAATGTTTTTCTCTTGCTTTCACATGACAGCAACATCTTGGTTGGTCACAGATAACATACTATCTTCCACAAAATTCTATGGACATTTCAAAATTATCTCCCATCATAAAAATCTGAAACTAACCCAAGTTCACACCTTTGTGGCCAGTTTTCTTTTTTTGTTTCTGTTTTGTTTTCTGATCCTTGCTTATGGATTCATAACAATATTTTATACTTTTGAAGTTCATAAACATTGCAAAGATGTGTCTAAATGCCTCTTTTTTATAAATTTTATCTGAAGTATGGCATGCCCTTTCAATGAGTCCTTCTTTGTAACTGAAGACTTTTTACAATTATGTTGTAAAGAATTACTTCTGTTTTAATGGCCTTGGCCTGTGCTATGAGAGTGCCTGTAATTCTGTTTGCATTTTTTTTTCTGGTTATTTCCCATTTCTATAGTCTCCTTTCTCATCACTTTTATTTATTTGCTTTTCTCTCTGTATCTTGGGAGACCATCTCAAGGCTATCCCCCAAAATGAGATTAAATGAAATCGCACATGCTGATAGTTTTCAATACTGGATTTTTATTTAAATCACTCGTGAAATGTAATAGTAACAGTAATAATAATAAAGTCGGGTAAGCTTAGAGCTATGACACCGCACAGTTCATGAGACATTCTATTCTCTGTTGGTAGTGATTGCTGGAGTTGTACAATGATGTGGAACCGCCTAAGTCCTGTTCTAGACCAATTAAATCAGAATCTTTGTATGCTGTAAAGCACTGACATATAAAATTTGTCTTTAGTTGATCCTAGTGTGCAGCCATGATTAGAGAGGTGGGGTAGCCAATGGCATATGTATAGGGCTTAGCACTTGGCCTGAAATACATCAGTGCTCAGGACATGTTAAACAGTCTCAGCTTTAGCATCTGCCTCTGTATCATCATTTTATTATCCACAAAGCCAATTTTAATTCTTTAGCGCAGATTTTAATCTACTTTTGCTGTTCTGTTTTTTTATGCCTTCCTTACCCAATCTTCTGTCTGCCTCACATTCTCATCTTTTGGCTGTTTACCCTTGTTTCATGAAGACTATGTCTTGTTTATTCTATCAAAGATGTCAAGAAATTTCCTAAACTTATTTTCTAATTAGGTGCTATTTTCAAAAATAAGAACTCTATCCAGGCTCAGTTTTGCTAATGGACAAGATGTATGGGTTGGCCCCATGGATTGCTAAGAGTGTCTCATCAAGCATGCAGCCAGAATGTGAACCAGCATGCAGATTCTCAAGCATAGTTCTGTTGAATTAGGAGAAGCTTTTCTCTTATGACCTCTCTCTGGTTCTCCGTTGGCTTGAAGAGATAGAGTATACTCCACAACACGTATTGAAGACACAAGTATTCCAAACTCCCTCCATTTTCCTTAATTTGTCATTCAACAAATACTTACAGGTAATGTCCTAGGTGCTAGAGAAAGCAGAGGTGAACTATGTCCTTCTTTTCACAGAGCTTACATGTTAGTACCAGAAGCAGACAATACTTATCTACATAAATAAGATTACTTCAGATATTACTATTGCACATTAAGAAAACAAAATAGGACAACATTAAAAGGGTCCAGAGAGGAGCAACATTTACCTGATGGAAATACACTTACTGGGATGCCATGTGCCACTATCAACATTTCTGCTCTGATGTTTCCTATGACGTAGTATGCTGTCAAATGGACATGGGGGAGAAGTTCTATGACCACCTCAAAAGACACTTGCAGAAGATACCTGCCCAATGTTTTGGTTGGCCTTGAGCCAGGGACTCTTTTCCAGAGAGCAGAGAATACAAATAAAATGTCTCCCTACTTTCATTTAGAGTATTTGAGCTTGGTCTATTCCAAGTGAGAAAGTATCTATTAATTACCAATTAGTTCTCAATTCAGCCCAAAATGTTAAGTTTATCCAAGACCAACAATAGTTTTACAGTCAAATTTAGTTGGGAAATTATTATGTTCTTTTTTTTCTCCATGTTAAAGGGCATTTTATGGGAAATAGAGAACAGCAACATCTATCCAAACTGGACCAGAATGCTTAAACAGTTCCCTTATTTCTGTGCTTTAGGTCAGAAGCTGTATAAAAATTTTTTTGGTTATGTTTCAAGGACTTCAGGCTCTTCAGCCCACCCTCCTTTCCTACTCATTTTTAATGCCATTGTGTCTCTAGTTTAGTCCTCTTTACATTGTACTTCCTTACATTGTACCTTATGTTGTACTCTTCCTTACATTGCTCCTGCCATTGCTCCCTGTTTTAGTCAAACTGTCCCTTGGAATTTTATTCTAGTTTCATTCCTAGACATTGTGCTTCACTTCTTCTATGATCCCATGGTGTCTTACCTGTTGATCAATCCTTCCTGACTCCCTCATTCAAACCAGACTTCCAGTGACGTTGACTTTGTCAGGTGCCCTGGGTTTTCATTAGTTCTTCAGAAGAGTTCAGATGACTAACCAGGTTAAACCAGAGATCCTATTTAAATATTTCATTTAATGGCTTTCACTCAGTGTCTGTACCCTGACTGTTGCCAATTAGGATATTTAGATATTGAAAATATAGCTGTGAACAAGGCATACAGGTCCCCGATCAAATGCAAATAATAATACATGGAGAAATAGACAAGTCAACTAACAATGTTAAAACAGTATGATAACCATGGTGATTGGAAAAATTCAGTGTTTTCTAAGATCAGACACTTATACTATATTTGAGTTGTATGGAAAGAAACTGTCTAAACTAGAGTCTGATGGATGAGTTAAATAGGAATGAGCAAAGAAAAGAGATGGGAGGGAAAGAGCTCTCTAGAAGCACTAACATTTAATCATGAGCATGCCCATGTAATGAGATCAGCACAGTTTTCTGGGGAGACAGTTGGTGGGAGCTTGGACAAAAGAACCTTCATCAGTTCTCAGTACAGCCAGGGCAAAAAGCTTTCATTTTCCTAGATATGATGGAAGTCTCTATCATGTATTAGAATTATTGTTAATTTATTCATTCAGCAACTATATCTACTACTTCAATGCAGAATGTGATGTTGGACTATAATACCAATTATGGGAGGTATGACCCCTTCTCTCATGGATTTTATTCCTGCCTTGTGTGTAGCAAGGTCTACTTGTAAGCTCTTTGGTTCCAGTGACTTCTCTGAAGTCAATGTGGTAGAACATTTTGGTGGAACAAACCTACAAGTAGATAAGTCAAGAATAAAATAAAATATGTAGGAGGAAAAGAGGGCAGGGTATTTTTTAAAAGGATTTAGAAACAAAGGGGAAGAAGAGAACTGAGATAAGGGAAAGAGAGACAGAGAACAGAAACAGTACGTTTATGATGGAGAAAGCAAAGTATCATAAAAAGCTTCTCAAGTATAAGAGACTGCAAATATTTGATATTACAGTCTTTCTAAATTAGGTTTAGAATACCTAGTATGCCTAACTCAAAATCTTCTGCATATAGTTGCATGAAAAGTATTTTATGGAAATAAGCAGCCCAGGGCTTTCTTTGAATGCCAAGGGACTCATTTTCAATGAAAATTTTGCATGAATCTCATTGCTGCCATGATAACTACCTGTCATCAAACTACTGTTCCAATGCCATCTTTTGCCACTGTAAGTTTTAAGGCTTTGATCAACATTTTCTATATGAAAACTTCAAGAAAATTACTCTGACAACTGTAATCACTATGTCCTTTAGACACAAGAAATGGCTTGTTACTGCAGCTAAAATCACAGTTATCTTCTTGGGGCAGGGGGGACTATAAAGAAAGAACAGGTGGCTCAGTTGGTTAAGCGTCCAACTCTTGATATCAGCTCAGGTCATGATCTCAAGGTTATGAGGTGGAGACTCACATCAGGCTCTATGCTGACAGTGCAGAGCCTGCTTGGGATTCTCTCTCTCCCTTTCTCTCTGCCCCTCACCAATTTGCTCTCTTTCTCTCTTTTTCTCAAAATAAATAAATAAACATTTTAAAAAGCCAAAAAGAATAGATAGTTAGAAAATGTGTCTAATGGGTACCCTGTATTATATAATAATTTCAATTAAATAACAACGTATTTATTGGGCACTTAATAACTATAGGGTCTCATGCTTAATGCTCAATAGAAACTAATGAGTTTAAAAAGGAGAGGCTGTAGTTCCTTCTCTTAAACAGGTTGTGGTCTTATTGTACAAGGGAAAATAAAATAGTCTCATTATAAATTTAAAATTAGGAGAATGTGCCATAACAGAATTTAAAAATACATATAGAAGAAGACATAAATTATATCAGATTGGAGGATCAAGAAAGTCTTTACTGAAACGATGACACTAGGATGGTCTCAGAATATAACCAGAATTTCAAAAAGTAAAAAAAGATCAGATGCTATTCTAAATCGAAGAAATAGCATAAGCCAAGGCACAGAGGCAGAAAACTTATGTGCTATTTAGGGAAAAGTCTAGTTCATCTGGAGCACTAAGTAACACAAAAGCACCAGTGGGAGAATCAAACCATGCTGTGGAGGACCATGAAAGTTTCAGTGAAATCCACACACAATTTTATAAATAATGGAGAGCAACTGTATTTGTTGTAAAAGAAAAGACACCATAAGAACTTCTTATTAGGAAAATTATAGGCAGTAATATGTAGAATGAATTACAGCAGAGAAAGGCTGGAATTTAGAATCAAATGTAATAGACAAAAAAAAAGAAAAAATACGTGATGAGGTTTGAAGGCACCCAATGAGTTGGTATTCTCTTTTCTCTGGCCAAGCTCTGGATCAACCAAAATTGATAAAGGAGATGGGGGATGGGTACAAAATGTATTGAAGGTCATGGCTTAGAGGTGCAGCAATGACAGAGTTACTCATATGGAACCCTAGCATATGATACACTTAGCCACTGCAGACTGTCCTACAAAATTTTGGGTGTAAAAGAGGAAAGAAGATGGAGGGGATTAGATTAAATGCTCGGACCCTTTCCCCTAATACACTGGGGGAAGAAAGACTGAAGAGCCAGGCAAAAGTCTACAGAGGTATTATGGAGGAGCTCTCTTTATGGGAAATTGGCAAAGTATTCCCACATCCCCAATAAAAGGGCTTCTATTTTCTTGGTGGTGGGGAATGATAGCTAACATTTATTACCAGCAAAAAAAACCTCCCTAAACAGTTTACATTTAATAGTCAAGAAAGTCTAGGATATAGCTACTGTTATTATTTTCATTTGCAGGTTTGAAAAAAGTGAGCAAATTGGGCCAGGTGGCACAGCTTATAGTGACAAACCCCAAATTGAACCTAATGCGATATGGTTCCACAGTTTTCTCCCCAACTGCTATGCCAAGAGATGTGAAGACATGGTTCTCGAAAATACACACTCTTCAGGGAAGAGCTTATGGACAAGGAACCTGGGAAGGAGTCAAGAAACTACAAGAGGGCTTTGTGAGGGAAACCAACTTAAACAAAACACCTCCTGGATAGTCTTGTTCTGAAGACTCAGAACAGTTTCAGTAGACTTGTGGGTGAAAGCTTGATTAGAGATACAAGAAAGAATAAATATGAAGAAGTCGAAGCAACAAGAATACATTTTCAAGAAATATGTCATTTGAAGTAAAGGAGAGTTACAGTATGAAAGCTTATGAAAATTGGAATGTGGAACAAAGATGTTTTGGGCAGTTTGTTAGGGTATCGGAGAATGTCTATAAAAAGAGAAGTCACTTCTAGTGGAGAAGGACAATTTGAAGACACAGATGAGAAGGAACAAACTTAGGGGCTTATGTTCCAGAAGAGGCAAAAAGAAAAGAGATTGAGAAACAATATACCTTAAAATCAGGGACTTCTTTTGGTGAAGAGACACGTTGTTATTTGAAGACAGAGAAATCGAGGAGTCTCAACTAGATACACCTCAAACACAAATTAGAGAAATCACTCAGGATTTGACATAGATTGAGCACTAACGCTTCAATCCAGGGGGAATTGCCACAGTTCTCCTTGGAAATGGAATAGTGAACCAATAAAAAATAGACAAAAGATTGCTGGGAAGTGACGCCCAGCTGAGGCATGCTAGTATAGATGTGTTGTTGATCCAGTCAGTTGGGAAAAAAGTCTCTTTTGACATGGTTGAAATAATACACAGTGACCAAAAAGTAACTCATAACACTGTAAACCTATAACTTTCTTGTGTCTGAAGCATATAAACGGATTCAAGTCCTTTTGGACCCTTTGCAAGTCTAATGCTTTGGCAGCTGACTGACCACACATACATACAAATGAAATAAAGCATTGAGTCAATTATTTTATTCACTTGAGCCACTAACCACCCCCCCAAACCATTGAACCCATTATTTTACACCAAAATATATTTGTACTGAAAAAAGGCCAAATAGCACTTTCAATACAAGGAAAACTGAGAAAAGGTGTGCTTAATCTTCAAAGTCTTATACCAGAAAGCAGCAACAGATGCCATATGTGTGGAATAGAAAATTATTCCATTCTATTTCAAAAAGGAAATCCTAGTTTTGCTGAGGCTTAAATCACACCTTATTCTCTTCATTTTACTACTTCTTCTTCAATACTGTTTTTCTTTATATTCCCTATGTCTTTAATTCCTGATTTTTTTTAAAGTTCATTTATTTTGAGAGAGACAGAGATAGTATGGGGGGGGAGGGGCAGAGAGAGGGAGAGAGAATCCCAAGCAGGCTCCATGCTGTCAGCACAGAGCCCCATGCAGGGCTCAATCCCATGAACCGCAAGTTCATGACCTGAGCCAAAATCAAGAGTCAGACATTCAACTGACTGAGCCACCCAGGCACCACGAACTTCACGAATTTTTAAAACAACTCTATTGTTTAGGAAAATATGATTAACACTGTGTCTTTAGGTCAAAAAAATGAAGGAGACTTCAGGTGTTTTGGTCATTCAAGCACTGTATGCAATTTTATTTGATGGGAAAGTGGTAGGCAGAATAAAGGGGGAAAAGTGGTATGAGAGAATTTGACATTTACAGAATGCCTACAATTTGCTGATATTATATACAGTGTAATAAAATGGTTTCAGCCTGTGCATTGAAACTCATTCATAAGTCATGAAATCAACTTGACGGCCCATGAACCAGTCTTTTAAAAAGTGAAATAGAATAAAATAAAATGAAACAGAGTACTACACGTATGCTAAGAAAAATTTGGTTTAGAGAAACTTTTGTCTCAGTTACACATAACCACACAGATACATACCCATCTGTGAAGCCCAGGTCATGATATCAAATGTGTTATTTTGCTATGGATTATGGGCAAAACAGCTCTGAAGTCATCAGCTTAATGTTTTTGGCTAGTGAGAATACCTTCTACTTTTCCAAGCATCCTAATTTTCTTTTGAAGTCTTGGGATAGAAATGTTTAGGAGAAGAAGAAGGAGGAGGAGGAGGAGGAGAAGGGGAGGAGGAAGAGAGAGAGGGGAGGGGAGAGGGAAGGGGAGGGGGAGGAGGAGGAGGAGGAGGGAAAAGGAGGAGAAATTCCTAAATCAGCTCCGTAGCATGGAAGCTGAGAGAAGTCAAATCAGCTAACAGGACACTCTTTCCTGAAACTTAGAGTCTCAAGCAGATCACAAAGGATGAAGACTACACAAATAGTTGGCACACATCCCTTCTAGTGGTGACATCCATACTACCCCGTTTAGGTTAGGAGACCATTTCTGTGGTTCCTGCTAACTTAATTTGTGCCTACTTCTGCTTCTTCTCTAGCTTCTTGTCAATATTTTAAGTCCTGACTTCTTTCTGATAAATCCTTTTTGCTCATTAGCTGGCATCAATTGTTGTTACTTTAACTGAAGGATCCTACACTTATACCTGTGCGTTGTTTCATTTAAACCTCAGAACTATTCTGTGATATAGGTATTATTTTTATTTTACCAATGAGAAAGGTAAGATTCGTGGTAATTTTGCCAAAGGTCATCTTGCAGGTATGGAATTCAGACCAGGTCACTGTGACTTAAAGTTTATCCTCTTTGTATTAAATAATGCACACTGAGCTGGCAATAACAAATAGTGATATATTTCATATGCAGAATAATTTTATGCGGATGATTTGTCAAAAAATAGTTCTGATTTTGAGTGAATCAAAATCAATAGTTTTCTATTAACTTCAAGACAAAGTTCAGCAGTCTGGAGCTCTTACAGAAAGTTTTAAGATTATGCATGTTGAGAAAATATAGCTTCGCCTGTTTTGCTGATATTTCCATTGATTTTAAGAAAGAAAGGTCTTTTATCCTATTAGTTGCATCCCATTAGCAATAAACCAGAGTTCTGAAATTCTCAAGATCTATCAAATGAAGTTGAACAGCTCAGGAATTATCCTAGGAAATGCATCAGTGTCAACAGACAAAAGACAGACTGGGCAATTCAGCTGAACAACAGCATTCTTCATCAACGTCGTAAGTTCTCTCCATCTGTCTAAATCTCCACCCCCTCAACACACACACTCAATCATTTATTCCTGTTAATTATTTTTGTTACCACTCCTCCTTTTTGTTACATACAACCTGTAATACAGTCTCTTATCTTTGTTAGCCTGCGTTATTGCTAAGGCTTTTCACTTGTATTCCTAAGTCAGGCTTCAATTTCTTCAAATCCATGCTTTCCATTGCTGCAGAGCAAAGCACGATTCCCTGTCATTCGTGCTTGAAACTTTTAATGGGATTTCCATTATTTAAAGAATAACTTATAGTATCCTTATTTTAATACATATTAATATTCATCAATATTTTAAAGCTTAAAGCTTGAGGTTTTTCAAACGCATTATATGGTTTTATATCTGTACCATTACACATGGTATAATGTTTTAACTGTGTGGAATGAACTTTTTCAAATTTGCCCTCCTGGAAAAATCTTATCAGTCCTTAAAAACCCAGTTTTGATGTTACCCACCACCCCCCCCCACCCCACTCCCTGCCCAGGAAGTCTTCCCAATTATTTTCTAACACCATTAAAGAGTTAATCACACTCTCATTTATTATCTCTATTTTTTTGTATTTATAGTCTGTTCTTGTTCATTTATTCAACAAATATTCCACCGAGGCAATATTCTATACTCTGAGGATATACAAGTGAGTAAAACAGACAAAAAAATCTAACTTCACAAGGCAAAACAATCAATAAGAAAAGGTTGTAAAATATATCAAAAGTAAGATAGATACAACTTCTTGGGGGAAAAAAGAAAGAAGTATTAGAGGGGGTGACATTTCCATCAGGGTAGTTAGGAAAAGTTTCACATGAGATGCATTTGAGGAAGGACATAAAGGAGGGGAAGGTATGAGCTTTGGAAATGTCTAAGGAGCATTTTAGGCAGAGGGAACTATAAATGCAAAGGTGCCCATGTAGGAATGTGCTGGCAAAATCAATAAAAAGTGACTGGGATCAGAGTCAAAAGATACAGTCAGAGACAGGCCACGGAGGATTGGGCATGAGCTTTGAAGGGGATGGGAAGACATGGGAAGTATCAAAATAGATAAGAGATATGATCTGAGTTGATTTATAAGTTCACTCTGTACAAATTCTGCTCTCATCCAAATGCCCCAATCAAATGCGGAGACCAGATTAGACAGACAAGGTATCTTTACTTTCATGTGACACTCACAAACAACTGTGAAAACAGAGCATCTGCTGCTTTTGGCCTAAGGTAGTTACTGACTAAGACCTGCCAGATATATACAGCAAGTCTGTCCTTCACTTCTAATATTTGAATATTAGGTCACAAATAATTCAAAGTAGAATAGTATACGATCTACTTTCTCTAGGGCTGTCCATTTGTGAACATGCCAGTCAGATCTAAACATAAAATTAATGCAAGGACAAACATAAAAGGATTTTGTGATTAGAAAGGCACTATGCAAAGACTATTGGGAAACTAACTTGCAAATTATTTTCCTGGTGGAGATTTAGAGTTGGAGAAAGAAGGCTGGTGATGTGGAGTTGATATTTAAGTTGCCCAATTATGAGAAGGTAAAGGAAGGAAGTTGCACAACATATTTTTAGAGTTTCAATGTAGGCAATTCTCTGACTATATAAATACTCTTATTTGGAAAGAGATAGATGACTACTATAGTTGCTACTTAAACTTATCATCTATCCTTCCAGTGATCTTGTTTTTATGCCTGAAAATTAATCAAATGAACCTGAAAAGTAAAATGTTAAAAACCCTGAAGTTCTTTAAGACATTTGTCTTGCTAAAATAGTCCCATCTGTCACCTTAGAGCCAAAAAAAGCACAGGAAATTATGGTATGCTTTTCCTCACCTTTGTATAATAACTTCATAATTCTCACTTATTGAAATATTTCCAGTAATATGTTTCTTAACTTTATCAGCTATATAACTTGTCATGCCACAGTACCTGCGCAGAAAAGGTAGGCAAAATTTACATGGAATGCACACTAAAGTGAACTCTGGAACCAAGTGGGTTCAGTCCTGGCTGCAGCACATGCTGTATGATGTTGGTCAAGTTTTTTTTACCTCTCTATGACTCAGTTTCCTTCTCCGTTAAAAGAGGCTAACAACCTACCCTACAAGCTATTATGTCAATTAAATGGGTTAGTAAGTAAAATGCTTAGAATAGTGCCTAGAACAATATTAGAGCTCAACCATAATGTTAAATATGTAGAAAATATGTAGAAAACTCTGGGTGATACCAAAACACCTGTGTAGTATAGCAAATGTGCATATAGAGTCTTCAATATCTAAAACAATTTAAATAAATACACTGAATCCTTTATATGCCTGCCTTTATTATATTTATCACCAATCAAAATTACCTATCATGGCAATCATGTATATAGCTTTTCTCATATCTTTGCAACTCTTCATTCATGAGCCCTAAGTTCTTTCACCAACAGGGCCTTTTAGAAATGGAAACAGCCACACTACTATGGGTTACCCTATAATAAGCAGGGGGAAAAGGGAAGGGAGAGAGGGAGGAAGGGAGCAAAGAAGGAAGCCTTTATTGAGCAACAAGCTCTTGTCTGGAGCCCTAGTGCTTTACCAGAACAGGGAATCTGCTTCCTCCCCAATTTTTAAGACCCAGCATACAACAAAAGATTCTTAGGGAAACATCTCATATGGCTCTTTTCATTTTTGTACAGCTTTGTTAAGAGCAAGATTAGTACGTAAAAGGTAGGTTGATTTTATTATATATATATATATATATATATATATATATATATAATATTATGTATTATTATATATAATATATTTTTATAATGTATGTTATAACTGGTTATATATTACATATAGTACATAGCATTATATAATATATATAGGAGATAAAATTTATATAATATAATATAATATAATATAATATAATATAATATAATATAAACACATATGTGTGTATTTCTTAAGCTGCTTTAACATTGATTCTTCCAAAGTAGTGGGATACCTACTTTTAGAATTATTTCATTTACCTTTTCCTAAAACCTGCTTCCCCCATCCATGCAGCTATATCATTGGGTTATAGGCAAGCATGTGGCCCTAAGACCCTTGCCAGTTATAAATGGACACTTGATCCAAAGCCACAACAAATAGCCTGTCTTCTTGGAGAATTCAGAATTGGGGCTGAGAAAGATATCTCTTCTTACTGGAAGGATCCTATATTATGTAAATGTGGGTGCTTATTTACAGCCATTTATTCTATCATGTGAGCTATAAGAGAAGAGGAAGCTGATCCACAGAGCAAGAAAGAAGTATCTTGCAGAGGGGTGGTGATGAGAAAACATCCTGTTGACATTTATATGCCTGGTACTAACTACTTTGCTGATACCTAGATGTGGTCTTCCCCTTATTACAAATTCTGTTTTTTCACCCAAGCTAGTTCAAATAGGTTTCTGCAACTTGTATCCAAATGAGTCTTTCTTTATTAATATGTCCAGTTTAATCAAAGTACAACATATATGAAATACCTATTATGTTTCATATATTGAGTGTACAAAATGAAAAAAATATGGTTCTGGCATTTTTGATGTTGCATTGGTCAAGAAATAAAAGATGTAAAACATATGTAACTATGACATAACATGGTAAACGGACCAATCTGTGGAATGTATTCTAGGTATAGCTATTAATAAACAATACGTAATCCTTTGTTCAATTCCTCCTTTGATCTCCTCTTTACTGAGGAGTACATCCATAGACTCACTCCCGCAGATTATCAGCTCCACTTTCCAAAGCTATTTCAGAGAGTCATCTTTTTCACCTGGATGGTGAGCCCCCTGTTGAGCCTTGCCCCTCCATGCAAGCCTGATCTAGGAATTCTACTGCCTTTCCAAGCCAAAGAATCTGTCATCAAAGCTATTGCTCTCAGCTAGAGCAAACTACTCTGGCACAATCGCCTGAGCAGCAGGTACAAACCCATATGTCACAGACTTGTTAAAAGCAAATTGGTCCATATACCAATGATCAAGTATATTTCCTAATAACTGAGAATTTCTTCCTGGGATTTTATGGAATAAGATTCCAAGCACAAAGAGAAAAGAGACTGTCCTGTTCATTTATTCTTGTTGTTGACTCTAATATTTGTAAAATTTAAAAATTGTAAAGATAATTCATCCTTGTTTAAAATTAAAAGTTAACATCAGATGCTGTTTTTAACAGGAGGAACTTTGGGAGGTTGAGGAAAGTTGAGCTATGAAAACAGGGCTTGCAAAACACAATTCAGTGAGCTGGACACTACATCTCGTTATATCGCTAAGATAAATATTCACAAGTCACATCTTTTGAAGGCACTAAAACCATAAATATCAGACAGTTGGAGAAAAAGTTCCATATTGTAAGATTTATACATTTGGCTTGTAGCTATTAGAAAAACATTTTGTTACTTATAGGTTTTTCAGTTATATTTTACTTTTAACTATAATGACTAATTGTCATATGAACATTAATCTTGAGGCTATGAAATGGAGGCATTTTGGAAAAATGAATGCACTCACTATACATTAGTGACAGAAAGATGGAGGTTTTGAATAGTTAACCACTCTCTATGATATTGCTATAATTATCTCAGTCTGCATAAAGTCTGGTCATATTCTCTGGACTTAGAAACCACTATTTCTATCTTTACATCATTTTTGGTAATAATAATACCATTATTTACAGTAACTAAAACAAATATTTTTAAATCATAAAGAATATCAATTTCTTCAAGGTATTTATTTATAAAAACATTGAATTTTAGAAAGCATAAATTTTATTTCCAATGTTTTTCTTGGTACAATCCACTGGACCCAGAGGTCAGTTTTATTTGAATAGCTCAGAAAGAAAAGAATCACAAATGTTTTTTGATGGGGCCACAGTTCCTCTTTTCCTTATACCTACCTCTTGCACATTTATATTACCACTTATGCCCTTAAACACAAGCGAATTTGTGATCTTTTTTTTAAACTATCTTCCCACACAATTATTTTTATGATTTCAATGGTTTGTTTACTTTTGCCCATTATGAAATGTTAAAGCATGAATGAGACACAAGGAACCACAATTAACCTTAAGAACAAAAGAATGATTTCTCATTTTACCAAACAACAAAACCACTCTTACTATTAATAATTCATAAGAAAGGAAGCAGCTATCAATTAAGAAAAAAAAAATCAAGTTGGGGATGAAGTTGCAAAACAGGCACAGTCATCAAATTTGCAATTATTAGAGCTGCTCTAAAGTATCAGTGATAGGTGATACATATCCAAAGGTATGGCTACAGCACAGAAGAATGATTAGTGAATGTATGCATGGCTACATTGATGGTTCTGCTCCTATTTCCCAAAATTAATAAACAAATGAGAACTCATTAACCAGAACCAATAAGGATTGGTAGGAAATAAAAATAAGCTCTCTCTAACCTAGGGAGGAGCTTGATCCACGTCTTACTATCATGCTGGTTGATTAGAACTTAGAATAAATATATATTTAAAAAGCTATCAGCACTGGTCTGAATTCCTAAAAATCTGCATAGCCAATAATGTAATTGAAATATAAGGAAGGTTAACTGTCGCCAGCTGATCTAAGACCTCTCCAGTTCTTTTGACTTATAACAGCAGCCTTTAAATATATGAGGTCCTTAAAGTTTAGCTACTTCTGCCAAACACATAGATATTTATTGAATAAATGTTTATTAGGAAGAAGGTGCAATATAGTTTATGTGTTACACTATTTAAGGCAAAAGATTCTTCAGTTTTCTGCCTTACTTTAGGTGCTCTAATTATACCTGGCCTGACAGGATTACTCAAGGCAGACATAGGAACATTCCAGAGATAGGATTCAGTTTTACCTGTGGCTTCCATTAGGAAAGAAAAATTATCCTAAACCAATGGCTGGACAGAGTACCATTTAGGAATTGAGTCTGGAAACTTTCTTGAGGATACAGACAGACCATAGCCATTACTAGATTCTTTTCCCCTATTTAGAGTAACTCTAAAATGTTTTAGCTGATCCATATCTTGAATACATTTTATTTCATCAATGAAGGCCCTTTACTAACACTCATAGTGCTAATTAAGGTAACAATTCCATTAATATAAATCCATTTCTGGCATTCAATATGCCTTTTAATGAAATCTCCTACATTAAGAAAGATCTAGATTGTCGCTAAAGGTTTGCTGCCACTGCCTCTGGATTACCTCTGGTTCTATGTCTGAAGGTCAGGTGATCTTCTCAGGACTGAGCATGACAAGCATATAATATGCATTTTCCATTGGTAAAGAATGTTAGTCGCCCCCCCCCCCCAAATTTCTTTTCTCTGAATTAAGCAATTCCTGTACCTCAGATTGCATCATTTCAGGGTCTCTCATATTTAGTGTGCTGTAAATTCTTTCTGAAAGAGTGGAGTTGGGAAAGAGACAATATTATTAAGCCTTCAGACATAGAGCCATTATAACAAGGTGTTGCAAGAGAGAAGAAGACACAGCAGGGCTGGCCATCACTCATTCTCTTCATTATCTTTACTACTTATCAGGCAATTAATAGAGTAAAATAATCACCAGAGTCAAGAGGGTTTGGACAGAGCACAGAAATTTTATGCAACTGACTTTATAGTGGCTGAATACTTAAATCAAAAAAAAAAAAAAAACTTGCAAAGTAAAGAAAATTTAAATACGCTTAACTGCTTGAGAATCTTTGGAACCAAGCTATGATCACTTCAGAAAATGTTCTTCTAAAAATTGCTGTCTAATGTCAACCAGATCTTTCCCATAGCCCTTATTTCTGGTTCTCAAGGATCCCTGACCTCTATCTGATCCTCCTTCACCAATTTGATATTATAAAACAAGGAAGCATACTGCCATGGAGAGATCATAGGCACAGGGCTGAGTACCTACCAGGATTCATGTTTGACCCTGAAACTTTGCTCAAGCTATTCCTAGAAATGCTACCCCTTTTCACCTCTGGCTCATAGTCATGTCAACTATGAGGTCCTCATTCTCCCTCAATATTGTTATGAGATACTTCTTACCTTAAACTGTCATAAATCTGACCATGAATTGTTTCATAAGCCTAAGATTTCCCTGGCTCTTGGTATTGACATCCCAGTTACCGAACAAGTCACACCCTCCAGCATTAAACAAAGAGAAAAAAGCAACAGAATGTTTACTGTGTGTAGGTCCCCCAAATAGGTATTTTATAAAATCCCTGAATAAACTTTCTCCCCTGCCAGGTGGTGATGGAGAGGAAGTATGGAGTAGGGCTAATATAGAGAAATTTACCATAAAAAAATGACAAACTGAGTTAGGATAAATTATTCAAAACAAGGCTACCAGCCAATGGGGAATCAGCATGGGTTGCAGAAAGAACCCAGGTATGCGTGTAAATGGTTGGAGAACTCTGGGAATCTAAGGGAAGGCATTGTCAGGTAGGAGAGGAGCCAAGTAGTACTCCTGGTCAGGATTTGACGCATTTGAAGTGCTGAAAGAGTTTATATAGATCACTGCTTATAAACAAAATTTAAATAGATAGATAAATAAGTATATAGATAGGTATAATTAGTATATAGATATATAGGTATAATATATATAGATAGGTATAATAAGTATATAGATAGGTAATAATTAATACATATAAGAGCCAATTTTAAAAGGGTACCAAAACCTTTCTCTAATCTCATATTAATTCCATTTTAAGAAAGGTTTCATTTCTGATTCCTCCCACAAGACCATGAACTCCTCAAAGGCAGAGGCTGCTTATTTTCCTCTGAATCTCCAGGTGATTCTCAAAAATACGTTTATTAAAAGAAATAAAATGTCAGGTACTTCATATGTGTTCTGTTTGTTGATTGAAATTAATGCCAATAGAATGGCTCCTGCCTCAACTTTGTATTTAAGTAGCTAGCATCTTTCTTCCATAAGAATGATCCTCCTTTCCCTCAAAACATCTCAATCTTGTAATGAGAAGCAGGTGTTCTCATTTCTTTGTGGATAAATTAAAAGACAAAGAGGTGAACAGACGGCTCAGGAAAAGCAGGCAGCTGCTGAGGCAGGAGTGGACTTTGGTTATTCTGTGTCCCTGGCTAGCAGGCTTTGCATGCTGATTTCTCTGCTGAATCTACTCCAACAAAACAGCCATTTGCCAGAGTGGAAGCTGTGACTCCTTTATGGTGGACCCACATTCAGCTGTGAAGTTCAGGTTTTACTGCCTGGGAAAGTTTATTTCAGGACAAAGTTAGTAGGGATATATGTGAATTCCTGGCATTGAAAGCTGTGCCACAGGGAATGTCAGTAATTTCAGACAATTTATGTTCTATTGGATTAGCCCCAAAGCAACACAGCTTTAAAAACATCATGCACATAAAGTACCCAGCATAGTGTTGCCCTTTCAGAGCCTTCTCCATTTTTTTTTTTTTTTTTTTTGCCCTCCTCTGAGCACTAGGAGATTGACCTTTATATATTCCATCAGTTGGGCTTCCTTGTCCTCTGTCTTAGCCAGTGTGATTGCCAACAGAAAAGCAGACGGTAGCAGAGGAGAGAGAGAGAGAGAGAGAGAGAGAGAGAGAGAGAGAGAGATTCACTCCTGGCTCTCTTCCTGCCAGGCTGTAGTTTGGTTATTAGCTCTTGTACCTTTAACTGTAGTGCAGCTTCTTCCTGGCAGCCTATTTCTTGTAGCCACAGGTCGTACCAGACTCCAGTAACCACTCTGACCTCATGATTTGGCAGGCCCTGTCTTGCTTCATGGTACCTTAGTAGTTCTCTTAACTTTGCCACGTCTTTGAAAGAAGTCTCTTCATTAAATTCTCTTCATTTATCCTTCTAGTTGTTTCATGTGTTCCCTGCAGGGATCTTGACAGATATATTAATGTTTGGTCCTTTCCAGTATAAACATCAGAGCTAAACATCCTGTGCTGCTTTCCATGGTACTTAAGCCTCTGGAAATCAGTGGATCAAGGTTCTCTCCCCTTTAGGTTTGCAACTCATAAAATTGTTAAGGGAAGGGTTGGTTTTTGCCTGGCCCTCACCAGTCATGGCTCTACCTGCATGATACATGTTACCCCATTCAATGTCCCCAAAGGTCCCACAAGTCTATATTATTATCTCTATTTTACAATGATGAACTAATGGCTAGAATCGGACATTGGCAGATAGTTGATAGGTGATTCCAGAGCTTGTACTCTTATAACCTCACACTTCTCACTCTTCTGGGGCTATTTTTCCCACCATAAAATGAGACTATTAGACTATATTAGTGGTTCTCAGTCCTATAGTTGAATCAACTGGGGAACTTTAAAAAAATACCCCAATTCAAGCCTTCATCCTAGACCAATTAAATTTATAAGCTTCTATGTGCTTCAAATAAGAACTAAGTTTGAGACCACTGGAATAATTGTCCCATAAAGTTTCTTCTAAAATGTTATAATTCTGGTATTTTTTTTATTATATTTATTTTTTTAAGTTTACTTATTTTGAAAGAGAGAGTAGGAGAGAGAGCATATGAGTGGGGGAAGGGCAGAGAGAGAGAGAGAGAGAGAGAAAATCCCAAGCAGGTTCCATGTTGACAGTGTGGAGCCGAATGTGGGGCCCAAATTCATGAACATATGAGATCTATGACCTGAGCTGAAACCAAGAATCAGACGTTTAACTGACTGAGCCACCCAGACACCCCATAATTCTAGTATTGTTTAACTTATTGCTTCAGTAGTGGCTTATAATAATTTAGTATTGCTGGATTTTTTAATCTAAGAGTTTCTTCCTTCTAAATTCTAGCAAAAAAAAATTGTAGAAAGTGTCTATAGCATAAACACTTGTATAAGATCATTTTTAACACATCTATCGCACACTTATGGAATGCTGGCTATGTATAGGATCCTTTTATATGTGATGAGAACACAATCCTTGTCCTCCAGAAACTCACATTCTAATGAGGAAACAGACCCCAAACCAGATACCTATACGGTAAATTGGCAAGAGTAGTAAAAGAGATATATACATTCAATGTGTCAGCTTTGGAACCTCCTACAGAACAATAATGCCATGACCCACACCCTAAAAGCTTAGTAGAAATATCTCAAAGACTTCATATACGTCTTTTTTAAAGAAGGAGTGGGTCAATTTTATCCACATATGAATATAAACAATTCAGCCCATCTGAGCTGTGAATGTAGGTTGCTTGGCAACAGCTTTTACAGTTGTGTTATTTGCTCTGAAATGAGAGGAGCTGGTACTTTTCTCTTTAAAACAAAAGAATATTAATAACGGCAATAATGGTTGGTATTTATAAGTCTTTTGTGTAAGAACTGCACAATATGTTAGCTCATGCATGCTTTAGAGTCAATGTTAGGCAGTTTTTAGAAAGGTAAGGAGGTTGAGGGAGAATCTTGTCACATACCATCATTAGGAGAGTATCCCACAGTCAGCTGACCTGGTTTCATGAATCCAACATGCATTTAGTGCGCATATTGTTTATGCTTAACTCCCTACCTACATACAAGGTATTTTCTAAAAAGTTAGGGCAGACAAGGATGTATGCTGGGGAAGGATCACAAAATGTGTCAAATGCATATTTCCTCTGATTAAGTAGTTTCATCAAATTCCTAAATCTTTCCAATTGACTTTACCTTAAAACAAAAAATACAGAGCATCTCCCAAGCACGGCTGTATCACCACATAAAAGCAATGGGTAGTCATAAGGAAAAAATTTCCACCTCCTAATAGTGATCATTCAGAATATAAAATGTACACAAACAAACATCTAATTATAGACAAATTTTTCTACCATAATATCTCGGTAACTACATTAGAAAAAAAGTGTATAGTGAAGGCTGGATTTTTTTCATCCTTTGAAAAAATTCTTAGATCAGGAAACAAAATATCAGTCATACCACATGTCCACATCTTCCTGTAAAAATCCAGCTCCAAAGACAGAGGGAGCTCCTTTGCTTCCTACTGGTTTAAATTATGACAGCTAATTTATTTCACAGCATAAGAACCTTTTGGAGAGGTAGTGACTTAAATATAAAATGCATAACAAATGTGATAGTGAATAAATGACCATTTAAAAATATTGCTGTCATCTTGCAGTTCTAATAAAGATGATCTCAATTTCAAGGTCTTCCCCATCTTTCATTTATTTATCAGTTCTGAATGTTAGCATATTAGTAAAACCAAATGGTAGAAAACAATCTTGGATATCTGAACAATGTTTCCTATATTATGTTTGTCATTTTTCTTGTTACTGAGCAGACAGATGGGCTCTAACTTGTCACAGCAAGCTCTAGCAAAAAAAAAAAAAAAAAAAAAAAACATGAAACACTCACAAAAATGGTGGGTGTCAATAAAGCCATAGGCTCATGGTGTCCATTAGTTAGTAGCTATGATTTGTAACCTGAGGTCATTGCAACAATCCATACCTGGAGGTAAAAGTGTCAGATTAGAAACAATTTATTCTGAATGTTTTTTGAACATATGTTTAGTGTCCATCATAACTGGCTACATAAGCCTTTAGTATATGGTCTGAGCTCACTCCCTTGTAAAATAATGTAAATGCATCAACCCTGGATATCCAATTGTATATCACCCTATCATAGTGCACGACTTCACATTCTTGAGAGGACATAGAGATTGCCACTGCCCAGTCTCATTTGCTTGTTCACGATGACACCAATCAAACCCCATTATTCCGTTCACAAAGAAATGTCTGTGTCATTGATTCCTACGTGCCAGGAAGTGGAAAGAGGGGGAAGTCTTCCCTTTATTTGAGATATCAGCCTATCTGGAAGGGGGAGTGCAGTACCAAAAAGGATATTTAAGTTATTATACTTTACATTTGAAAAGCAAACTAAAATATATTCTTTCTTTTTTTTTAATGTTTATTTACTTTTGAGAGACAGACAGACAGAGCATGAGAGGAGGAAGGGCAGAGAGGGAAACACAGAATCCAAAGCAGGCTCCAGGTTCTTGGCTGTCAGCACAGAGCCTGACATGGGGCTCGAACTCATGAACTGTGAGATCATGACCTGAGCCGATGTCAGACACTCAACCAACTGAGCCACCCAGGTGCCCCTAAAAAATACTGTTTCTTAATATGAACTGAAGCATAATCAAACATGACTTAAAGTGTTTTATAGGAGCTAGACCTTACTCTCTGAATATCAGTAACTTCCAATGAGGGGCATTAGAGATTCCATAGGAATAGGTTATATTTATCAAAAATAAGCATCAGGAACTCCAGTTCTACTTGGGATGCAGAAAGCTGTCACTTTCCCTCTTACATTAAAAAAAAATAGAAAAATCTGCAAAATCACAATGTGTCTTGAATCTATAAGATAACAGAATCACAAAGCAAGCAAAATCTAAGAAAAAAATAAATGTTTCCAAGGACAAACTGCCTTGAGGCAAATACTGGATACTCAATGTTCACAAGCCAGTAAGGATAATTCTACCAAAATTTACCAGCTTCCTAAAGGTAGAATATGACCTGTCATTGCCAGGGTGGCTCAGTGAGTTGAGCATCTGACTCTTGATTTCAGCTCAGGTCACGATTTCACGGTTCCATGAGTTCAAGCTTCACATCAAGCTCCAAGGTGATAGTGCGGAGCCTGCTTGGATTCCCTCTCTCTCTCCCTCTCTCTCTCTGCCCTCCCCACATACTCTCTTTCTCTCTCTTAAAATAAATAAATAAACTTTTAAAAATTATTAAATAAGGTAGAATGTGAGCTAGTGTGATAGCATATGGCTCTCAGGAACCAAAACCACCAGTCAACGGCATTAACTGTCAGACTCTTCACAAACCTCACTACCATAATGGTTTGGGTGCAGGACCAGCGTCTTGAGAAAGTCACTGTTGTAGTACAGGGCCTGGGGGAGAGTAACAGCAGCCCTGAAGAAAGGGCAAAAGCCCTACCTATATCCTTCTTCCTTATCCTTTCTATGGAAGAAAACCTTAAGTCTCTGGAAGAATGTAGAAAACACCATCACACTTAAGACACAGATAACAACCCAGAGTATTTAGAAGAAGAAAACAAATAATAGTCTTTAACCCTGGGGGGAAGAGCAGAAATACACACTGGGTCCAGATCGTTTAATAGAAGAGAAGAGAATAACTGAGAAAGCCCTACCCCCTGAGATACAGGAACAAAATACTGCCTAAGAATAATGCTGAACCAGAACAACAGAGAATGTACTCCCAGTGCCTACTACTAAGTAACAGCAGTATACAAATACTAGGGGAAGGTCAAGAATAGAGAGAGAGAACTTCTTGAAGGTATAGGCATTCACAGAAAACCTAAAGGTAAGGCTGGAAAAGACATTAAGAAAAACTCTCTCTAAAAACCAACTTCCAATCTACACACAGGAAATACTCAAGTTTTTTTGTTAATGTTTATTTATTTTTGAGAAAGACAGAACACGCAAGTGGGAGAGAAGCACAGAGAGAAGGGGGTGAGGGGACAGAAGATCTGAAGCAGGCTCTGCACTGACAGCAAAAAGCCTGGTGCAGGGCTTAAACTCACGAACCATGAGATCATGACCTGAGCCAAAGATGGACACTTAGCCAACTGAGTCACCAGGAACCCAGTAAATACTCAAGTTTAATTATCTAATATTATTGTCACAAACCACATACAACTATTGAGCACTTAAATGTATCTAGAACTACATGTTGATCTTATTTTGGATATGTTGGGTTTAAGTTAAATATATTATTAAATTAAATTCACTTTTATTTTTATTTTTTTAAAATAAGACTGCTGAAAAATGTTTAATTAAATATGTGTTTTATATTCTGTTTCCATTGGAGAATGCTGCATTACAAGAACTTAAAGCTTATCCCTAGTCCAACTCCTAACAAGACTAACCACTCATCATAATACAGGCCTAGCAAAAGCAAAAGCAAAACAAAACAAAACAAATGCATGCCCATTTCCAGGCAAGAACACTGTTTACTTCAATTTCTACTTGCTGCACAGAACCTCCAGTTTGCAATAACAAAAAAAAAAAAAAAAAAAATACTTTGAGGCATACAAGGAAGCAATAAAAAAAAAACAATCAACAAAATCAGATATAAAATGACTCAGATGTTCGAACAATCAAATAGGTAATACATACTTCTGATTAGTATGTAAAGTGCCCTAGTGGAAAAAGTGGACAATATACATGATCAGGTAGATCATTTCAACAGAGGAATGAAAACTAAGGAAAAAAATTAAATGGAAATACTAAAAATAAAAAACAAGATGAGCAGGGTAAAATGTCTTTAATGAGCTTATCAGTAGACTGAAACTTGAAATGAAATTGAAAGTGAAATTGAAGATAGAGGAAAAAATTAACCAAACTGAAATATAAGTGGAAAAATAATTTTTCTGTGAAAAAATATCCAATGACTTAACATACATGTAATTGGAATCCCAGAAGAAGAGAAAGAAACAAATGAAATTTGAAGATATAACTCCAGAGAATTTTCCAAAATTAGTGATAGATGCTGAACCACAAATCCAAGAATCTCATAGAATAACAACTGAGATAAACACAAAACACATACACAAATCTCTAGACATCTCATGCTCAAACTTCTGAAAACCAGTGATAAACAGAGACAGATTACACACAAAGGAACAAAGATAAAAATTAAGAAGATTTCTCATTATAGGGACATTTGGGTGGCTTGGTCAATTTAGCATCTGACTTTGGCTCAGGTCATGATCTCACAGTTCATGGATTCAAGCCCAGCGTCAGTCTCTGTGCTAACAGCTCAGAGCCAGGAGCCTGCTTTGGACTCTGTGTCTCCCTCTCTCCCTGCCCCTCCCCTGCTTGCACAGTCTCTTTCTCTCGAAAGTAAATAAACATTACAAAAATTTTTTTAAATAAAAAAGATTTCTCATTATAAATTATGCACACTTGATAATAGAATGACAATATTTAAGTGTCAAAAGACAAGAAAAATTAATCAATCCAGAATTTTATGCCTTGTGACAATATCTTTCAAAAAATAGAAGAGAAATAAAGACTTTTCTCTGGAAAAAAGAAAAAAAAGAAAAAGAAGAAAAATTCATTGCCAGCAGACCTGCACTAGGTTGTTAAAAGAAAGTTCTCCAAGTGAACGAATGTGATGACAGAGTGCAATTGGATGCATAAAAATAAAAATGAAGAGAACTAGTAATGAAGATGAACAGAAAATTCATTTTTTCTTATTTTAATTTCTTGAAAAGATAATCGATTGTCTAAAGCAAAATATAAATTAAATTGATTGAAATAAAATATATAAAACTAATATGTAACAAAAATGACAGAAAGTGTGGGAAAAATGAATGGAGAATATGCCGTCATTATGTCTTTGCACTACATACGGAATGGCATAAAGTTATTTGAAGGCATTTTCTCATGAAATAAGATGAATATTGTAAACCTAAGAACAGCCACAAAAAACATTTTAATGAGATATAAATAATAAGACAATTGTGAAGATAAATGTGTCACTTAAAAATCAATCCAACCAAACAAACAGAAACAGAAGGGAAAAAAGAGCAAATACAAGAACAAATATAAACCATCTAAGAAGATGGCAAATGTTAATATAATCATATCGATAATTACAATTGTTTCAACAAACCATTTTAAAAAAAAGAGAATGTTAGTATCAATATACAAGCAAGATCCAACTCTACCATCTATAAAACCTACTTTAAGCATGAAAACATAAATAGGCTAAAAGTAAATTAATGTAAAATAATAAAGAGGAGTCAACTAAAGTATTCATCAATGAATGAATTAATTTAAAAAAATGTGGTATAACCATGCTTGGAATATTATTCAGCCATAAAAAGGAATGATGTACTAACAGAAACCACAACATGGAGGAAACTTGAAAACATTATGCTAAATGAAAGAAGCCAGACATAATGGGCAGTGACTACTAATGGATGAGTTCCTTCTTTCTGAACTGATAAAAAAGTATTTCAAAATTAAGATAGTGGTGACAGTTGCACAACTCTGTTCATGTGATAAAACAAACAGAATCATATATTTTAACAGTTAATTTTACAGCATACAAATCATATCTCAGTAAAGCTATTATAAAAAAGTGAAAGAGGGATGGATGCCTGGGTGGCTCGGTTGGTTAAGCCTTTGACTTTGGCTCAGGTCATGATCTCATGATGTATGAGTTTGAGCCCCACATGAGGCTCTGTGCTGACAGCTCAGAGCCTGGAGCCTGCTTCAGATTCTGTCTCCCTCTCTCTTAGCTCCTCCGCCACTCACAGTATGTCTCTCTCTCTCTCTCTCTCTCTCTCTCTCTTTCAAAATATGCATAAACATTAAAAAATGAATAAACATTTTAAAAAGTGAAACAAAAAAAAATGAAAATATTCCAGAATATACTTAAGAACCTTAGTGACTCCATAAAATATAATAACTTTCACATTATAGGTATGCCAGAAAAAGAAAAGAAAGAGAAGAGGGCAGATAATTAATTTGAAGAGATAATAGCTGAAAACTTCCCTAATCTGGGGGAAAAAAAACAGATATCTAGATCCGGGAGTCACAGAGAAGTCCCAACAAAATCAACAAAAGCAGATCTACACCAAGACATATAAAGAGGACACTTTGAATGGAAAGAAAAGACCAGAAGTGACAGTGGGAAGGAAGGAAAGACAAAGAGAGTAAAAATTAATATTTATATAAAAAGTCAATCAAGGAACTCACAAAATAAAAGGATGTCAAAAATGACACCTTTTACCTAAAACACAGAGAGGAGAGGAGTAAAGAACAGCTTGAAACTTAAATGACCATCAACTTGATATGGACTGCTATATGCAGAAGACCAACTTGATACAGACTGTTATTTACAAACCTAACAATAGCCATGAATCAAAAACCACTAACAAATATGCAAAGCATAAAGACAAAGAAATCCAAATATATCACTAAAAGAAAATGAGCAAACCACGAAAGAGAGAAAGACCAGAAAAGAGCAGAGAAAATCTTGAGAAACAACCACAAAACAACGAATAAAATGTCAATAAAAATATATCTATCAATAATTATCTTGAATGTAAATGGACTAAATGCTCCAATCCAAAGACATAGGATGACAGAATGGATTAAAAAAAAAAAAAAAAGACCCATCTATATGCTGCTTCCAAGAGACTCATTTTAGACTCAAAGACATATGTAGATTGAAAGTGGGGGGATGGAAAAACATTTATCATGCAATAGATGTCAAAAAAAAAAAAGCTGGAGTAATAACACATATCAGACTAAATAGACTTTAAAACAAAAATTGTAACAAGAGACAAAGAAGGACACTATATAATAATAAAGGAGACAATCCAACAAGAAGGCATAACAATTGTAAATATTTATGCACCCAACATGAAAACACCCAAATACATAATACATAAAACAGTTAATAACACACATGAGAAAATTAATTGATAATAATACAAAATGTAGGGGAAATTAACAACCTACTTACATCAATAGATCGTCTAAACAGAAAATCAACAAGGAAAAAAAATGGCTTTGAATGACACAGTGGACCAGATACATTTAACAGATATGTTCAGAACATTCCATTCTAAAACAACAAAATACACATTATTTTCAAGCACACATGGAATATTGTCCAGAGCAGATCACATTAAATTACAAAACCAGCCTCAAAAAATTCAGAAAGATCAAAGTCATAATATGCATCTTTTCTGACTGCAATACTATGAAACTTGAAGTCAACCTCGAGAAAAAAATCTGCAGAGACCACAAATACATGGAGGTTAAATAACATGCTACTAAACAATGAATGAGTCAACCAGGAATAAAAGAAGAAATAAAAAAGTTCATGGAAATAAATGAAAACGAAAATACAATGGTTCAAAACCTTTGGAATGCATAAAAAGTGAACCGAAGAGGGTAGTTTATAGCAATACAGGCCTATCTCAAGAAGCAAGAAAAATTCAAAATACACAACCTAACCTCACACCTAAAGGAATTATAAAAAGAACAACAAACAAAACCTAAAACCAGAAGAAGAAGAAAAATAAAAAAGATTAGAGCATAAATAATTGATATAAAAACTAAAACAAACAAAAACAGAACAGATCAATGAAACCAGGACCTGCTTTGTTGAAAAAATTCAATAAAATTGATAAACTTCGAGGCACCTGGGTGGCTCAGTCGGTTGGGCGTCCAACTTCGGCTCAGGTCATGATCTCCCGGTCCGTGAGTTCGAGCCCCGCGTCGGGCTCTGTGCTGACAGCTCAGAGCCTGGAGCCTGTTTCAGATTCTGTGTCTCCCTCTCTCTGACCCTCCCCCGTTCATGCTCTGTCTCTCTCTGTGTCAAAAATAAATAAACGTTAAAAAAAATTAAAAAAAATTGATAAACTTCTAGCCAGACTTATCATGAAAAAAAGAGAAACACCTCAAATAATAAAATAACAAATGAGAAAGGAGATAATAACAACAAAGACCACAAAGATACAATTATTAGAGAATAATATGAAAAACTATATGCCAACAAATTGAAAAAACCTGGAAGAAATGGATAAATTCCTAGAAACATATAACCTAATAAAACTGAAACAGGATGAAATAGAAAATTTGAACAAACCGATTACCAGCAAAGACATTGAATTAGTACTCAAAAAATTCCCAAAAAACAAAAGTCCAGGACCAGATGGCTCCACAAGAGAATCCCACCAAACATTTAAAAAATAATACCTATCCTTCTCAAACTATTCCAAAAGATAGAAGGAAAACTTCCAAATTTATTCTATGAGGCCAGCATACCCTGATACCAAAACCACTACAAACAAAGAGAACCATAGACCAATATGTCTGATGAGCACAGATGTAAAAGTCCTCAACAAAATACTAGCAAACTGAATTCAACAATACATTTAAAAAAATCATTCACCACGATCAAGTGGGATTTATTCCTGAGATGCAAAGGTGATTTAATACTTGCAAATGAATCAATGTGTTATTCACATCAATAAGAGAAAGAATAAGAACTGTATGATCATTTCAATAAACACAGAAAAAGCATTTGACAAAGTACATCCATTCATAATAAAAACCCTTAACAAGTAGGGAAGTAGGGATAGAGGGAACATACCTCAACATAATAAAGACAATAATAAAAAAAAATCCCCAACTAACATCATCCTTAAGGCGGGGGGCAGGGGGGAACCGAGTGCTTTTCAACTAAGGTTAGGAAGAAAATGAGGATGTCCACCCTCACCATTTATATTCAACATAGTACTGGAAGTCCTAACCACAGCAATCAGACAACAAAAAGGAATTAAATGTATCCAAATCTGTAAGGAAGAAGTAAAACTTTCACTATTCGCAAATGACATGATAGTATTTTTAGAAACCCTGAAAGACTCCACCAGAAAACTGCTAGAACTGATAAACTGATGAATGGATAAAGAAATTGTGGTTTATATATACAATGGAATACTATGTGGCAATGAGAAAGAATGAAATCTGGCCTTTTGTAGCAACGTGGATGGAACTGGAGTGTTATGCTAAGTGAAATAAGTCATACAGAGAAAGACAGATACCATATGTTTTCACTCTTATGTGGATCCTGAGAAACTTAGCAGAAGACCATGGGGAAGGGGAAGGGAAAAAAAAAAGTTACAGAGGGAGGGAGGCAAACCATAAGAGACTCTTAAAAAATGTGAATAAACTGAGGGTTGATGGGGGGTGGGAGGGAGGGGAAAGTGGGTGCTGGGCATTGAGGACAGCACCTGTTGGGATGAGCACTGGGTGTTGTATGGAAACCAATCTGACAATAAATTTCATATTTAAATAAATAAATAAATAAATAAATAAATAAATAAATAAATACAAACGAATTCAGTAAGGTCGTAGGATGCAAAATCAAAGTGCAGATATCTGTTGCATTTCTATACACCAATAGTGAAACAGCATAAAAAGAAGTTAAGAAAACAATCCATTTAAAATTGCACCAAAAATAATAAGATACCAAGGAATAAATCAAATAAAGAGGTGAAAGACCTTTACTGTGAAAACTATAAAAGACTAATGAAAGAAACTGAAGATGACACAAAGAAAAGGAAAAATATTCTATGCTCATGGATTAGAAGAATAAATCTTGGTAAAATGTCTGTGTTTTTCACAGAACTAGAACAAGCAATCCTAAAGTTTGTATGGAACCACAAAACACCCTAAATAGCCAAAGCAATCTTGAAAAAGAAAAGAAAAGCCATAGACATCACAATTCCAGACTTCAAATTATGTCACAAAGTTGAAGCAATCAAAACAGCATAGTACTAGCACAAAAATTGACACATAGTCAATAGAACAGAATAGAAAACTTAGAAATAAGCCCACAATTGTATGGTGAATTAATCTTTGACAGAGCAGGAAAGAATATCCAATGGGAAAAAGACAAATAGTGTAGGGAAAACTGAATAGCAACATGGAAAAGAAAGAAACTGGACCACTCTCTAACACCATACAAAAAAATATATTCAAAATGAATTTAAGACCTAAATGTGAGATCTGAAACTCTAAAAATCCTAGGAGACAGAAGCACAGGCAATAACTTCTCTGACATCAGCTGTACAACTTTTTTATAGAGAGGTCCCCTAAGGCAAGGGAAACAAAAGCAAAAGTAAACTATTGGGACTATATTAAAATAAAAAGCTTCTGCACACCAAAGGAAACGATCAACAAAACTAAACTTACAACACGGGAAAAGATATTTGCCAATGGCATATCCAATAAGGGGTTAGTATTCAAAGTATATAAAGAATTTATACAACTCAATACCCAAAAAAAAAAAAAAATAATCAAATAATCCAATTAAAAGTGGGAAGAAGACATGAACAGACGTTTCTCCAAAAACATACACAGGTGGCCGACAGACACATATAAAGATGTTCATCATCACTTATTATTAGGGAAATGCAAATCAAAACTACAATGAAATATCATCTCACTCCTGTCAAAATAGCTAAAACCAACAATACAAGAAACAACAGGTATTGGCAAGGATGGAGGTGAAAGGAATTATTTGTGTACTGTTGGTGGGAATGCAAACTGGTGCAGCCACTGTAGAAAACAGTATGGAGTTTCCTCAATACATTACATATAGAACTACTTTACAATTCAACAATCTCACTATTGGATATTTACGCAAAGAATACAAAAACACTAATCCAAAGGGATACATGCATCCCTATGTTTATAGCAGCATTAGTTATAATATCCAAGACATGGAAGCAGCCCAAGTGTTCACTAATTGATGAATGGATAAAAAAGAGGTGATTATATATATATATATATATATATATATATATATATATATATGTGTGTGTGTGTGTGTGTGTATACACATATATATAAAATGGAATATTATTCAGCCATAAGAAAGAATGAAATTTTATCATTTGCAATGACATGGATGGAGCTACAAAGCATAGTGCTAAGTAAAATAAGTCAAAGAAAGACAAATACCACATGATTTCACTCATATGTGGGTTTTAAGAACAAAACAAATGAGCAAAGGAAAAAAGAGAAAGTGACAAACAAACAAACAAAAAAAGAGTTTTAACCTTAGAGAACAAACTGATGGTTACTAGAGAAGTGGGTGGGGGATGGGCTAAATAGGTGATGGGGATTAAGGAGTGCACTTGTCATGACGAGCACTGGATGATATATGAAATTGTTGAATCACTATATCATACACCTGTAACTTATATAACAGTGTGTGTTAATTAATTGGAATTAAAATAAAAACTTTAAAAAATGAAAATATTGGGGAGCCTGGGTGGCTCAGTCGGTTTAGCCTCTGACTTCGACTCAGGTCATAACCTCGCGGTTCGTGAGTTCGAGCCCCACATCATGCTCTGTGCTGACAGCTCAGAGCCTGGAACCTGCTTTAGATTCTGTGTGTGTCTCTCTCTCCAACCTCCCCCCACTTGCACTCTGTCTCTTTCTCTCTCAAAAATAAATAAACATTAAAAAAATGAAAATATTAATAAAAGCAATGCTAAATTAGCTATATAAATTATCAAATAAATAAGATACAGAGTAATATCACATAAAGATGGAAGAATTAATCCAAGAAGATGAAACAATGCTATATGTGTGCACCTGACAATAGAATCTCAAAATACATGAAGTGAAAACTTTAAAATTGAAAGGAGGAATATACAAATTCACAACAATAGTTGAAAACTCCAGTATCCCTTTTTAAATAAATTATAGAACAAGTAAAAAGAAAATTAAGAAAAATATAGCGGACCAGAACCACACAAAAAGCCAACTTGATCTACTTGACATTTTTTCCACCAAACTATGCCTAGATGTACAATCATTTCAAGTGCACACAGGATATTCTGGACCATAGATAAACTAGATTTTAGCCCATAAACAAATCCTAACAAATTTAAAAGAATTACGATTATATAAAGTATGTTCTTGGATTATGACTAAAATAAACTAGAAATCAATAACAGAGAGATATCTGAAAGATTCCTCAAATATTTTGTAAGTTAAACAACACACTTTAATAACTCATGAGTCAAAGAGAAACTCAAAAGAGCAATGGAAATACATTTGGTTTAAATGAAAAAGAAAACATGACATATCAAAATTCATAAGACACAGAGAATGGTGTAATAGTAAATGTTCATCAACCAGCTTTGTGGCAAAAAAAAGAAAAGAATCTTATTTGTAATATTTGCCAATTTCCATGATGTAAATATATCTATCATGGTTGACAGCATAGAAAATGGAATTGGGAAGAGCTGCTATAATCAGTTCCTGTATTCCAGTGTAATCCAAATCCAACACACCACTGGATGCAGTTGAAACAGTGCTTAGATGGATATTTACAGCATTAAATGCTCATATTGGAAAAGGAGATCTGAAAGCAATGATCTAGTATTGCAGCTTAAGTAAATATAACAAAAGCAAATTGAACCCAGGCAATCAGAAGAAAGAAAATAGATAAAATCAGAAGTTAATGAAATTGAGGATAGGAAAATAATAGAGAAAATAATCCACTATTTCTTTGAAAAATACAATGTACTTGATAATCACATGACCACATTAAGAGAAGACACAAAATGTCACCATCCAGAACAAAAGAGGAAACATAACTACAGACTCTACAGATATTAAGATTAATAAGTGGATGCTATGAATAAATCTATATCCATAAATTGAATAAGACATGAACAAATTCCTTGAATGACACTGTTATCAGTTCAACTGTGTCTCCTTCAAAATTCATATGGACAAGTCCTAATCCCCAGTACCTCAGAATGTGACTTTATTGAGACACAGGGCCTTTAAAGAAGTAATTAAGGTAAAAATGAGGTTATATGGGCAGGCTCTAATCTCATATGACTGGTGTCCCTATAAGAAGGAGAGATTAGAATGCAAATGACACAGACCAAAGGGCAACCCTGTGAGAACAGAAGAAGATGACCATCTACAAGCCAAGGAGAGAAGCCTCAGAAGAAACAAACCTGCCAACCTTTGTCCGAGACTTCTAGCCTCCAGAATCATGAGAAAATAAATTTCAAATGTTTAAGCCACCCAGTATGTGGTACATTGCTACGACAGTCCTAGCAAACTAATACAGACACAAACTGCTCAAATCATTCAATGGATGACCCAAAATCTAATCTCTATTAAAGCAATTGATTTGTAATTAACAAATGTCCAATAAAGAAAACTCCAGGACACAGATGGCTTTACTGGTAAATTTTACCAAACATTTAAGTAAGAAATAACACCAATTCTATACAAATTCTCCCAGAATGTAAAGAGGAGGGGACACTTTCTAATTTACCTTATGAGGTCAGTAGTACCCTGAAAGCAAAAACAGACAAAATCATTATAAGAAAATAAAACTACAAACAAATTTCTCTCATGACTATAGATGTGAAAACCTTAATGAAATACCAGAAAATACAAACCAAAAAATATTGAAGCTAAAATATTTTATGGACAAAGTCCGGTATCATATGGAAATGTCAGGCTGATTCAACATTCAAATATTGATCAATGCAATTCACTGTATCAACAGACAAAAGAAAAAAATATAAGATCATTTTAATAGATGCAGAAAAAGCCTTTTTACAAAATTCAACATCTATGCATGGAAAGAACTCTTAAGAAACTAGGAAGAAAAGGTATATGCCATGACCACAGTAATGCTACATTCAACAATGAAAACTAAATCTCTATCATCTGGTTTTTATAACTAACATTTCCATTTGAATTGTTTTTCATTTTCATCTCTTTGTTGAAACTATCTGTTCCCCTAAGAATAGGAACAAGGAAAGGTTATCCACGCTCACAACTCTTACCCAACATACTCAAGGTAGTACTGGAAGTCCTAGCCAGAGGAACTGATGTAGCACCGCTGTTGGAAAGATACTTAAAGTGATGCTCCTAAATCAATTTTGTTGTTGTTTTTCCACATGTCAGCATCCTAGCAGGATGCAGTGTATAAAAACTGCAAAAACAATGCCTCGACTACTTTTCAGTCTGGTGATCCCACTCAAATTAGAGCTGATAAATGTACACCGTACAGCTTCACCAGGAACATGGTCACAACTTTCCAAAGATTCTTGTTCATTCATCTATTCTTGAAATCAACTGATATGTTGCCTTCAGCTTCTAAAGTGTTATTGCTAAGCTGAAAGGAAATGGAATTAAAAGTATGGGCTCTGGAGTAAGCTCGCTGGTTTGAAATCCTACCTCCTGTACTTATATGACCTTAGGCATAATACCAAACTTGCAGAGTTGTTTTGAGTATTAAATGAATGTATTCATTTAAAGCACTCATAATGCTGTTCTTTGCATACTGTAAGTGCTCAATAAATGACAGTTATTTTTATTAGAAATGTGTGCTATCTTTTGTAGCCATTATGCCTATGACATTTTGCTTCCTCCCATTATTTTTACAGAATACTATGCAGAACAGATTTTCAGGACAAAACGCAGACTCACCGAATAAAGTAGCTAGAAGACATTTTAGACTTCTTTTATTTCATTTTTTTTTTCCAAATACTGTATTCAAAAGCAATCTTGAAGACAAGTAAGTGGGTAAAACCAAAAGTGGCTTTGGTTACCCTTTGGAAAAGGTAGGGTGCAATTTCAGTTCTGCAGCTCTTCCTAATCATGCCCTCTCTCACTCTGCTCCCCTTTAGTAGCCCTGAGGGGGCGCCTTTGAATCCCTAGGGTGCCCAGTGGCACAAAGTCTCTCGTCTAGTACAAAAGTCGCCACCAGCCATGGTTCTAATTTACAGACAAGGACACCAGTGCACAGAGAAGCTAACCTGTGCCACATCATTCAGATCATTAGAGACTCATGCAGACTGGAATGTTACTCCAGGGACCTTGTATGTGATCCAGAACCTGTATTTAGAATGACACGCAGCTCTAATATGTCAAAGTTTACACAGAATTGTTGAATGCTGAAACAGAGTTTTTTGTTTTCTTAAACAGAAAATTATTTCATTTAGATTTTTTTTTGGTGGCTCCCATATTAACAAAAGACTTGAGAAACAAGCTTGAAAATGGTCTGGAATCCAGACAGCAAACAGGGAAGCCATACAGCAAACAGTTATTCACCAGAACAGTCCATTTCGGATTCTCTGCCACCACCTTTATTAATCACTACCTGGCCCGCACTGTTGGAGGCAGAGAACAGCAATGCCTTGCCCCTGAGACTGCTATAGTAGAAAGTGAAGCCCTGCCTGCCCTTAAGACACACATAAATGTAAACTAGTATAAATACCTCCCATAAAAGGAACTACATTGGGTTCAACTGTAATTTTAAAAACTCTTTGAGGTAGGCTATAACACTGTCTGTCAAAGACTTGGTCCACATAAACACAGACTCACAGAACGATGATAAATTTTATAAACCTAAAATAATCCCCATATCCTTGAAACTGTAACTCAATCATAATACATCAGTATCACAAGAATACGACTTCCCTACAACCAAAAATAATTAAAATTTAGAACTGACCTTCTCCTGCTGCTAAAGTGTCTCTCTCCTCCAAGGACTAACATAAATAAGCTTACGATGACAAGATGTTTATGTGTTCTGTACACACTCACCCCTATACTTAAATCTCTTTTCCCAACTTCTAAATAGTGAATAAGTTTTCAAGACTGGCAGGTAAAAATTATAAACAAAGATATTTACTAGAGCTGAAGTGTAGGGTAAATAAATTGTATGGGACAAGGACAGGAGTATGGGACTGGCACAAAGATAGTAAACTTTAGATGCTGTATTTATAGATAGTGTAATTGAATGAAAAGACAAATTGAAGAAGGTACTAGAATCAATAGTTCATATGTCTGGTAGACCGTCTATCAAATATCAGACATCTCAAGAGAGCCTTTGACAGGATGTAGACTAGAGCAAACTTATGACTGAGCTCTTATACGTATGTACAATGCAATTTCTCTTTGTTGTCAGTTGAAAAAGAGCTGTATCCTTCAGGGTTACAATTGTCATTCTACCATTCAAGTTTAAGAGTCAAACAGAAGTTCCTAATCAAACATCAATCCACTTCAGGAAAGAGGTGAACTAAAAAGTGTTGCAAGAAGAGCCAAACGTTAACTTTGGGTTTTAGTTAACAGTTGATAAGCGCTTTGCAGATGTATATGAGGCCCTAAAGTTTTGTACGATTTACCACGTAAGAGATAAATGTCAGAGAAAACTTTTAGGATAAGTTTTTCACTTCTTGGCCTCACTTAACAACAGGAAAAAAAAATCTCTCATTAAGAATTGCAGCTCTCGGTAGTGTGATGGGCACATAACAATGCCCTCTAAAACTGAAGAAATTGTTTTGCCAAATTGAATACTCAGTACCTTCAAAATAAATGACAGCCCACAACTTCCTTGCACAGTTTCAGTTTGGATGCAATGGATGACTGTTTGTGCTTCCTTCCACATAAGATATGCTTACTTCAAAATAAAATTTCTCATTGTTTAAAGGAAGCCGCCTTTCGGATGAAGCCATGGTTGCAACTCACCCAATATTTGGTCATTTGATACATTTTATTACTTGAGACTGACCCCCTGCAACATCGATAGGTTGGCAGCATATTAAACTTGCATGAATCAGGCCATATTCAGTGGATGGGATTTCTTTTTATTTCATTTTTAATGTTTATTTATTTTTAAGAAGGAGAGAATACAGGAGTGAGGCAGAAAGAGAGGGGACAGAGGATAAGCAGGCTTTGTACTGACAGCAGAGAGTGGGATGCAGGGCTCAAACTCACAAACTACGACACCACGGCCTGAGCAGAAGTCAGATGCTTACCTGACTGAGCCACCCACACCCCCCCAGTTGATGGGATTTCTAAGGTCTCCTCTAAGATTTGTTCTAGGGGCACCTGGATGGCTCAGTAGGTTAAGCATCTGACCCTTGATTTCAGCTCAGGTCATGATCTCATGGTTCATGAGTTTGAGACCTGCATCGGGCTCTGCACCAACAGCACGAAGCCTGCTCGGGATTCTCTCTCTTCTCTCTCTGTCCCTCCTTTTCTCTCTCTCTGTCTCTGTCTCTCTCTCTGTCTCTCTCTCTCTCTCTCTCTCAAAAAATAAATAAATAAATAAACATTTTAAAAAATATACATATTTATTTAAAACAGATGTGTTAGTTCCTATTTATTGAATTAAAAATTGAAGACAGGGGCACCTGGGTGGCTCAGTCAGTCAAACTTCCGACTTCAGCTCAGGTCATGCTCTCTCAGTCCGAGCGTTCAAGCCCCACATTGGGCCCTGTGCTGACAGCTCGGAGCCTGGAGCCTGCTTCGTATTCTATGTCTCCCTCTCTCTCTGCCCCTCCCCTGATCATGCTCTCTCAAAAATGAATAAATGTTAAATTTTTTTTTCAAATTGAAGACAGATTAGTGCAATGTATCATTTGAAATGACTATCATTTAAAAATGTTGTGAAACTATTATATATGATACTATATGTGGACATATGTCATAATGCACTTGTCAAAACCCACAGAATGTACAACCCTGATGTAAACTATGGACTTTAGATGATAATGATGTGTCAATGTAACTTCATCAATCTTAAAATATATACCACTCTAGTATAGGATGTCAGTCCCGAGTGAGGCTGTGCTTGAGGGTCAAGTGGACAGAAGAGATCTGGAAACTCTGCATTTTCTGCTCCATTTTTCTGTGAAACTAAAACTCCTCTAGACAATAAAGTCTAATAAAAAGGTAAAAATGTGCTGTCCCAAGTGACATTAATATATGACATTAATCAGACAATTACACCTGAACATTACTGACTTCATAGAATATAGAATCTTGCTAAATCCTACCACTGCTATCCTTTTTGAAGAGAAGTATGGCAAATGGATTTTACTAACTTCCCAATAAAGTCATCCATCTGTGACTTGTCAATGATCCTGGGTTTTAAATTCAGAAAGTCTTGGAATCACATCCAAGTTCCTTCACTTACTAATGTTGTGACCTTGGACAAATTAATTAACCTCTGTAAGTCTTCATTTTCTCATCCATAAAATGAAGCAAATAATATCTGCTCGGAGAATTGCTGAAGAATTAAGTTAATAACATATTGAGGAACTCAGTATAGTGCCTGGAACATTACGATTATTCAATAGACAGCATTGTGCCTAACTATAATTGGTGACTACCTCAATGCTTTTGACAAGGAAAAAATAAAACTCAAAGTCAAGGCAGATTTTAAATCTATCTGTAAAATCAGTATCTTGATGCTTTTGCTATTTTGTGTGTTTTTTTTTAAATCATATATATATTTTTTTTGAGAGAGAGAGAGAGAGAGACAGCTTATGCTTGTGTGTGGGGAAGGGGCACAGACAGAGAGAGAATCTTAAGCAGGTTCTATGTCCAGCGTGGAACCCGATATGGGGCTCGGTCTCACAACTATGATACCATGACCTGAGCCAAAATCAAGAGTTGGATGCTTAACTCACTGAGCCACCCAGGCACTCATTCAAATCATGTTTTAAATTACACTATATTATTGGTCTGATATTCGATCAGATTCAGAATCTATGAATATTGGAGAGATTGTAACTAGACTGGGAGTTCCTCCAATCATCATGGATCAGTTAGTCCTTCTACACTTCCTCATTCAGAAGTCTATCTCAGGGACAATCCTTAGACCCATTGTGACAGTGGAGTCAGAAAGCAGAGTCTTCCCAAGATATACATAGTGGAAGAACTTCCATTCAACCAGTCTTTGGAATTGTGTTAATTCTGCTTTTCTGTAGGGTATGGCATTATGTAGGTTTTGATAATTTCACAAGTATTATTATTCTTCCTATGATATAGTTTTATGAACCAAGAATAGAAATTGTCCATTCATACCAGTATCACTGAATAACGCCACTGCCAAAGTTTCTTTCCTATCTGTGCGCAAGGAGTGTTACTTAGCACAAATTGATAGAATGAAATGCTTATCAAAGGTAATTATACTGTAACCGTGCAATTCTCCTTGATATAAAATAAAAGAACCACTGAGGGCTTCTCACTCATGGTATGTAGAAAACTAAGGGTTTTTTTTTTTTTTAATTAAAAAACCTTTTCTTTTTTACTACCAAACACTTTTATCTAGTAATTCAAAGATTTCCCTATGTTGGAAAGAGAGCCGTTTCTTTTAACAAGGCAATGACAAAAAGCATATATATACAGTCTCAATTGATAATCAATGAAAAAAAATAGTTTTCTTGAATAATTATTTTCTGTACTTTTTAACAAACCAAAATAGATTTTCAGGAGGATTAATCTTTACAATTTGATTTCATAGAACTCTTTCCTTCTACCTGGAATTTAACTTGATAGTCAATTTACTATTCTTTAGGAGGGGCATTTTATTTTTAAATTTAAAGTAAATATATGTATTAATTAGACTTAACATTACTGTTGGCCTTTATTCCTGTAATGAATAACTCCAAATAACTGGACCCATTTCCTGGAGCTATTTGTGGGTGACGTTTAGTGACTGTCTTCTTAGTAGAAAATCTCCACCAGGTAGAAAAGTTGTAATGGATGTGAATAGTACAGGAATAAGAATATGAAATACAACTTAGGCCACTCTTTGTGGCTCTTTAGAGAGTCTTACTGATATCGAGTTCCATAGTTCACAGTGTTAGCCAGACCAATCGTGTACCTTTTGTTGACCTTTTATCCTTCTCCATCTCACTCTCTTGGCCTCTTCACCCCACATCGTGAATTATCTCCCATATAAACTCCCAACAACCAAATCCTTGTCTTAGAGTCTGCTTTTAGGGTATTCCAAACTAAGATACCTCCCTAAAGTAAGGAAAGGCAATTGTCATGGACCTGTCTAATACTATGAAATTGCTTGAATTTTTTTTCATATATTTTTTCTACATGTTTATAAAGGAAAAGACAAATATTAAAAAGATTTCTGTATATGATAGAGTGATGATTCTCATTTAATATTCTATTATGGAAACAAAATTAATATAATGTTAAGATAAAAATAAATCTTTTTTCTTTTAAAGGTTTCTGGTGGATTATTTGTAAGTGGCCTCGGAGTATGATTCTTTAGATAAACAAGTTTCCTATTTACTCAGGATTAACTTCATCTTTTGATGGTGCAATCCCGAGGGAAGAGTAATTGCAGTAATAGATTCTGTGCCAGATCCTGGAGAGTGAGTGGAAAAGAATCAACCAAGGGCTATGTCTAGAGATCAATCACAATGTTAGAATAATAGGCAACCTTACTGCAACTCTGTAATCATTACTACAGAAGAAGAAACACCATGAGCAGTAGTTGGTCAAACCAATAACCCTCAGATCAATTGTAGAGCAAATAAAGGATCAGAACACAAATACAGTGGCCATTTTAATTAAGAAAGCCCAAGTGCTCTTGGTGGTAGTAATGAATATCCAATTACACTCCCAATAGCTGGATTGCTAGCAATACACAGATAATGTTCTGAATAGGCATAGTACAGATGTTTTCATTTGCAAGAAGTGGAAAATCTATTAGATCTGTCCTAAAGAACAAAGCAAATTTATTGTTCAGATAACTGGAGAGTCCAAAAGAAGGTCAAGCTTTGGCTAGTTTAGTTACAGTGACTCAAAGATGACATGACCAGATTTCATCTGGTTTCGGTTTCCCACAGTATCATTATCAGTTTAAGCTAGTCTTTCTGGAAATTTCATATTACCTACCAATAGCTGTTAGGAATATATTTTCTTCAGTTCTTACCCATTTAGGGAAACTATCTGAATTTTTCTCTGGAAATAAAGAGGAAATGCTTTTCCCAGAAGTCACCAACAAATTTTTCATTTTGCCAAATTGTTTCACATCCCTATCTCTGAGCCAATCATGAAGCTAGAAAATGACTTTACTGATTGTCTTAAATGAATCAGGTCTCACCCTTGGTGTTCAAGATGGAACATTCCACCCAAATCATATCCTCCGAAGGATATTTAGAATACAATTACCACCGAACGTGTTTGAAAGCAAACAAAGGTGTGTCTTCGGTTACAAGATGCAAGGAGATATCTGGCTGAGTCATTTTAAGCAAAGGAAGAATATTTACCTGGACGTTCAGATTTACCACTACTCATACACACTAATATATTGCATGGCTAAAAAATAACCAGGGTGCCTGGATGGCTCAGTTGGTTAAGCATTTGGCTCAAGTCATGATCTCATGGGTTCATGAGCCCAAGCTCCAGATAGGTCTCTGAGCTGACACTGTGAAGGCTGCTTGGGATTCTCTCTTCCTCTCTTTCTGCCCCTCTCCGGCTTGGTCTCTCAGTCTCTCAAAATAAATAAACTTTAAAAAATTGTTCATAAAAATAATCTTTTATCCATTTGTTTTGGTAAGTATAGTTAACTTTAATTACATATAATTCCTAATATTCAGATGAACAGCCAAATACTCAAATAATACCATCATTTAAGAATGTATTGAGGAGGCACCTAGGTGGCTCAGTCAGTTGGGTGTCTGACTTTGGCTCAGGTCATGATCTCATGGTCTGTGGGTTGAAGCCTGTCTGTGCTGACAGCTCAGATCCTGGAGCCTGTTTCAGATTCTGTCTCCCTCTTTTTCTGTCCCTCCCCCTCTCACACTCTGTCTTTCTCTCTCTCTTTCAAAAATAATAAACATTGAAAAAAATTAAGAATGAATTGACTACACATCTATAAACTTTTATACTCACACAAAATTTTATTTCATGTTTTGCTATTAAGTTTGCATGTTAACTTACTATTAGTGTATCATTTAAGTTTTTTTCAAATAAGAAGAGTATTAATGGCTACTAGACCTGGCTGTTAAAATGGGAAAGGTTTTATTTCTCATTGAGGCCCCAAGAAAATAGATGCCAAATGCTCCAAGACATCAAAGTGATGTATGAACTATGTAGTAGGACTTTTAAAAGAATTGTTTCTTAATTAAAACCAATTTTGTTATCCTTACCCTCATGTCAGATTGGAAAACTGGCATGGTTGAAAGTGAATTGGCCAGAGACATCAGAAGGAGGACTTCCCTGGAGATTACTATACTGTGAGCACCTCACCACCTTACTGATCTCTATCTTAAACTAGTGAGAGAGCTTCAAGGAAACTACAGGAAAGTTTCACATATATCCCCGGGTCTTGTTAGATAGCATATCTGAGCTATTTAATAGGTAAAAGGCTGGAGCAGCCTGTGAAGGAGTTAAAACAAGAAGGTGGTACTCCCACTCATGATGAGTCAAAGACTCCTTGATTTCTGTGGACCAGATATTAGTTATGCAGAAGAGAAAACAGGCTAGATTTTCCTTAGGTCTTTCCAGAAGCACTACCTAGAGGGCTAAGAAGATCCTAGAAGGGAGAGATTGGAAGCAATGTCTCCAGATGCCCAGGATGATGAAGGAAACAAGCAACCAGTTTCCTTCAAATACAGAAGATGTATTTCCTGTGATGGAGCCCATGACAGTGCTCCAGAAATAAATACCAGCTTTGACCCCTGGTATTGTTCCAGAGTATTGATACTAACTCACCAGTATCAGTCAAATAAGACTGTTCTCATTCTGTTCTATTGTCTTTTCTCACCCTCTGCCTCCTGTCCTAAGCAGCAGTTGTTGGTGGAGGAGATATTGCTGGCAGAGGAAAAACCTGTCTAAACCCTCATCCAGTCATACTACAGATTCCTACCTTAGTTAGGCTTTTTGTAAGGGAAGGAAGAAGTTTTTAGCTTAATCAAAATTCAAAGTTGTTTATTATTGCCCTGGACTGGACATAATAATTACTGCACAGAGACTGTTTTGTAATGAGAAGTGAATGTGGGATTTTCTATTTTCTAAGTTATGAAACCTACCCTGAATGTCATGTGAGGGCAGAAGACAAATTAGCACCCTTACTGCAAGATTAAAGGGAGAATTGTAGGGAAAAATAAAGTTCCCTTATGATGGCACCCTCTGAGCTTTGCTCTTTGAACATAATGGCTATAAGCCTCTTCTGTCATTAGGAAGAGAAGCATAGGACTTATTTAGAAAGTTGTACTTAGCTCTTTTAAACATCAGTAAGATAATTTTGTCACTAAAATATGTTTTCAGCAGTCATTTGCTACATTGTATTTTAACAAATAATAAATTTCACCATTTCAGCCAACCACCACCCCCACCTCTACTCTGATATTTCATTATTGACCAATCATATGTAGTGAATATCTTTTAACTTCTTTGAGTAAAGCATTGGGAAAGTATTATCTGTAACTAATAATTAGATGATTCAATATATATTTGTATTAACAATTTGTAATAGAATGGTTGAATTTTAGCTTTTGTGGGGTGATGACATCACATCTAGGCCAACGAGGTTTCTATAGTAACACAGCTGGATTTCTGGCAGGCAGGCCCAAACTATTCATAAGTTATGAGGATATTAGGATTTTTTTCATCCTTGAAAATGGATGTCATAATGCTAGGAGCCTACACTATATGCCTTGGCCCAAAGAATGTAGCTAAAACTGAATCAGAACAAGAAACTATGATCTTTATCATATTTAAAATGCTAAAAACTCACTTTTCTGTAGTTTAACATGAATCATAATGGACATCAATGGATAGATAGATAGATAGATAATCAGAATGTGCATGCCATATACAAAGATTGTGTATGTAAACCTAGAATCATAGTACATGGCATTGTGATTTCTTTTTTTTATTTTCTTATGTTTATTTTACTTTTGAGAGAGCGAGAGAGAGAGAGAGAGAGAGAGAGAGAGAGAGAGAGAGAGCACGAGTGGGGGAGGGGGAGAGAGATAGGGAGACACAGAATCTGAACCAGGATCCAGAATCTGAGCTGTCAGCACAGAGTCCAATGTGGGGCTCAAACTCACAAACCATGAGATCATGACCTGAGCAGAAGTCAGATGCTTAACCAACTGAGCCACCCAGGTGCCCCTCATTGTGATTTCTTTTTATGTGGTACTAAAACATACGGCAGAAAGAGGGTAATCCACTGGTGCTAAAGAGGGTGGTCCCAAGACAATGCTTTATCTTTCCACTGCAAGAATTATGTTTGTGCAAGTATATTTTGATGATATTCCTGGCAAAAATAAAATTTTTCAAGTCTGCTGTATAGATGATTTTTTATTGTTTTCTTCAGTAAAAAACAGTTCCCTGCAATTGGCAGGAATGAAATTCTTTTTTCTTGGTTTCTCCAACATATGACCTGAGGCTAAAAGAACCAAGTTACAGCCTTCAACTGAAGTCTCTAAACCACTTACCTGTGGTTGGTCACAGGTTTAACTTACCTCTTCCTAATGCCAAGGATAATGTGCAGGAGCATCATTATGTCCTCCTGGCAGAGTGCTTTACAAGGAGGGAGGGGCTCTGTGGGGTCAAGGACAGAAACTATGGCCTTTGTTATGAAAATTGGAAGTGTTTCCTGACGCTGATTCTCTTTTCTCTTAGAAGTTACTTAGCTAAGGCTAGTGGAAGGGCAGATGTAGTATAGGAGCCTATTGCTTAAGAATGTTTGTTTCTGGAGAATTGAATAGTACCAGTGAACTGTAGCTGCTACAGCTGGTTCAACCCTAATGAGACAATAGACAGATACAAAGCATTCCTGGGGTTCCTACACTGTTTAACCCTGCCCCTCAGAAAAGCCCAGCAAGCCTCTAGGTAGAAATAAAGAGCTTCTTCTGGTTTTTCCTATGTCCTCATCTTTTTCTGGATTCTAATACATGTAGCTCCCCCACCTGAAGTTTTCTTCACCAGCCTCAATACCCCCAGCCACTCTACTGTTTAGCTAATTCATTTTTCAGGTCTTGGTTAATGTTAATCTTTAAAGGAATTTATCCAGACTCTCCAGTCATGCCATTCCAGTTTATAAACCCTCTTGTTTTCTGTGATGGGGTAAACTTTATGTGTCAACCTGAATAAGCTATGAGGTGCCCAGATATTTGATGAAACATTATTTCTCTATGTCTGTGAAAATGTTTCTGAATGAGATGAACATTTAAAATGGTAAACTGAGTAAAGCAGATTGACCTCCCCAGTGTGGATAGGTTTCATCCAATTCACCGAAGTCCTAAATATATTTAAAAGCTTGAGTAGAAAGAATTGGCTCTATTTGTCTGTCTTTGAGATAAGATATTGGCCTTCCCTTGCCTTTGGACTTGGAGTCAGATTGGAACTTAAACCATCAGCTCTCCTGGTTCTCCAGCTTGCTAACCGTAGATCTTGGGATACAGCCTTCATAACTGCATGAACCAATTCCTCATAATAAAGAGAGAAAGAGAGAGAGAAGGAGAGAGGAATATAGACAGATATATATATTGATAGATATAGATCATGTAGATAAAGATATAGATATAAATATAGAGATAGATAAATAGATAGATAAAATGTGAAGCAAATAGCATCTATTGCCTATTATCAGGAGTAGAAGATCGAACACTTATGCCCACTGCATCTTGGTACCTGAGTCACCAAGGAAAACAAAACACAGTCAAGCACTTCATGGAATAATGCTTTACTCTTATAGGGAGAGACCGAGCAAGATCAGCTTAAGTAATGGGCATTAGTTCCCCATGGCCAGTGGGTCCTTCCTGGCAGTACCCCCTTTGTACTGCAGCAGAAAGACCCTGTTTCCTCACCACAGAGGACAGATATAGTGGTGGGCTTGGCCAAGTGCCATATGACACATGCTTAAGCAGAACAAAGACGTACATACTGAGTCTGAAACAGGAAAAGATAAGTGATAGGTCCAGCACTGGTTGTTGAGGACTCTTTATCTTTTTGAGAAGGAAGTGTTCCAGGCCCAAGGCTCATTCTCTAGTGGCTGAGAGAGTGTTGAGACTGCATGCATGAGACTGCCTATTGGTTATTGGTTTTGTTTCCCTGGAAAACCCAGGGAATACATGTCTTACGTATAATGTGTAAATATACACATTACTTTTTAAAAGCTTGTAAATGTATTTTTCTATATTTAATGACTTTCTACTATTAGCTTGTAATGACACTACAGGACTTGATTTTTTAAAATTTAATTCCCTTTACACATCTTAGAATGTGTAAATAGAAATATATATTGCCCTTCAAAGCTGTCAGCTTAAGAGACTTCACAATTGTACATAATGCGTAAAGTATCTTTGCACTTTACCATCAGAATCAGAGTCAGAAGTAGAATTTAACCTCATGTTCTTTAATCTGTAAATATCCTCGTGTACTGCCCGATGTTACTCCCTCGTTTACACACCTGTTTTGTTCTGTAGATAGGGGGTCAGTACACGGGAGTCTATGGGCCAAATCCAGCCCAGAGACAGTGCCTCTATGGCTTACATGCTAAGAATCATTTTTAAATGGTAGAACAAAATAAAGAAAAAAATTGCCATCATGAAAATTATACGAAATCAACTTTAAATGTCCTTAAATAGAATGGCATTGGAACACGATAACACTTATTTGTCCACATATTGTCTATGACCGTGTTTACACTACAACAGAGTTGACTAGTTGTAACAAAGATATCCATATAATCCACAAAGTCCAAAATATTTAATATCTGGTGCTTTACAGAAGATGCTTGCTGACTTTACCCTCTGCTTTGAGTGGCTTTGGACTGTTTTCACAAATACATCCTTTCTCAAGTAGAAATCAAGTGGAACCTGTTAAAATGACATCAGCAACTCCCCCTTGCTTTTACAATACAATTCAGACTCCTACCTGGTTTCAGTGGCTTTTGTGAGGAGGTGGAGCCCCTTCCTACCTCTCTAAGGTCACCCCTCTCCTCTCCTTCCCCTGCTCCTCTTGCCTCCTACCCCATGTACATGCTATTCCTTTTGCCTATGACATTCTGCACCTCATCCCAGCTCTGACTTGCCTGGCCATGTCTCTCATACTTCAGCTAACATCTTATGTGTCATTTTATCCAGATATCTTCTCCAATACTGCAAGTCTAGGCTAAATGTCCTTCCCTTAAACTTGTCCTTCCCCTTTCCCAGAACTTTACAAAGACAGAGGTAGTATTTCCCTTATTCACCACTGTTCCCAGAATCTGCCAATGTGGGAGCAACTCTATATATCAGAGAGAAAGAAAAAAGAAAAGAAGGATGTTGAGAAGAAGGAAAAAAGGAAAAAAATTATTTGTTTTAATGAAAATACTAAAAAAAATATTCAGTAGTTTCCGAATTGCTTCTAAAATAGTATAATGTATAGACTATAAATTGAAAAAAAAAAACAGAAAAAACCCATAAAGCTAAAATTTTAGACAAAATATTGGGGCATATGTGCAGAGCAAGTAACACATGAACACAGGTATAGACTTTCAAGACTAAAGTTTTAGTGAAAAAAAAAGATTAAAAATAGCATACTCTGGTGATCTTTCTTTTAGCACATTAAAATTCAGCAATGTGAAAAAGCTTATTAAAAATAAATTGATTTTTAGCATTGGACCTAGTATATACATTCCATTACTTATATATCTCATTTCAGGTAGGAAACACAAAATCAATTTGAATGACTTAATGATATAACTACCTATATCTATGGTGCTTTCCCTTCCTAATATGGCTATTTGAATTTTATTAGTTTCCGATCTCAGGATGATATTTAAATGTAACCAAACGTAAATGCAGTATCCATTATACATGGATATATGTAAGACACTTAAATACGGAGATATATATACCTCCTATGTGATTCTTTCCTACATTCTTAAAATCCTCCCTGTTCATAATACTCCCCCTACACACTCCTGCACATGTGTGCAGATGCAAGTACACACAAGCACAAACATACACAAAACAACAACAAATTTCAAAAAAGAATTTACTCAAGTTTTAGCAAGGGATATGGAGAGGATTTGCAAATTTTTGGTTTTATTATTCCCCCCCCCAAAAAATATCCTACCCAGCTATTAATTTGAATTCCTCTCCTCTTTAGATCATTGTTCATAATTTAGTTTTTGTAAGAAATATATTTACCTACTATGTACATACATAAAATTGAGCATTTTATGAAACAATAATTAATCTTTACTATATGTTGTGCACTGATATGTTCTATTTTATTCTCTTCTGTTTATTTTTTTTTTTTTATGGCTGGCAACCATCCATTTATTGACTCTATGCCCAGTAATGGTACGTGACCTGTAGTTTGAAAACCACTGTTCCAGGTTGCCTTACAAACTGACTATTCCATCTCCTACTTCATTCATTCTTTATTTTTCAGCATTGCTCCCTTCTTTGCATTAAACCTGTGTGTAAGTTTCACCTGAGACTCCAAAGTCTTGTCCTACCCACTGCTGGCTTTATCAAACCCTCTTCTCAACAAGGCTGGTCTCTTCCTATAAAGACTTTCTCCCACCAGCTGCTGTGAAGATTACATATTCTTTTTATCTTCACACACTTAAAATATTCCCATGGGCAGAAACTTTAGTTAATAAAATGCTCTCTACTTAAAAAAAAATTACTTCAAACTCATCCACCCAGATTCTGATTTGAATGCTACTTCTTAAGGCAGATGTATTTGATCATATCATTTCAAACTCTAAATGAGAAATGAGTGCAAAGAAAATTTAAAGCTTTTAAAAATAACCAAGGCTTGAGCAATCAAAAAAATTAGAGAAAAAAAAAGAAGTCTCAAAATCATTTCTAAAACATAATGTAATTTGGCTCTTGAAAGATGGAGAAATCAGACAAACCGTGGGTAGGTGGCTCCAAATCTTTCCACCGAAGAAATAAGAGAACAGATTTACTGTGATTGCAGCCATGATGTTGTCCTTATAATATTATTTCTAGAAAAATATAAGTTACAAACCATACTTGTGATTGGAAGCATGTCTCCTTTTCTGTTTCACTTGTATTTAAATAATGGATTTACCTGGTGAGTTTCCAGAAGCAGACACACAATATCTTAGCAAAAGGCAGGATGTTACATCTGGAATCAGAGATGCAAAGATGCTATTTTATGGCTGGTATACTTTACTACTTGTTTAATTAAAGCAGGATCTAGATCCTTTCAGGTTTATTCTTCTGATTTATTTATGTTTAATTCAGCAAGGAACTGATTTATTTATGTCTGTTCTTCTGATACTAACTGACTTTGTCAGAATCTTGCAAGCACATCACTGACTTATACATCATTTATGATTTCTCAGTTTCCTTAGTATAGTTAAAATTGCATTCATGAATCAATGGCAGGGCACTTGCTTCAGAGAACATCTTTATTCCAAATATTTTCAAAGTATTATTTTGCATTTGCAAATGACTTTGTGCCTCAAAATATTTTCACCCATACAAAAAAGAGTTTGTGTCCAGAATTACCTAAGAAGTCCATCCAGGGCACTGGAAGGGATAGGGAAGAAATGAACTAGATCTTATTCTCAAGCTTTTACTATCTAATCAAGACTAAAAATTGTGGCATCAACTCCAATCACTTGGGCCAGAAAAAAGTTTTCCATGACCACTGTGTCTATTCAGCATGTCACCACCACAGTGAGAAATGGTTTAGTTTTGGCGGGCAAAGGCTCAGGTTGTGAAGTCATCCTCCCTCCACACCCTGGCTGGGACCTTCACAAATTACTAAACTTTCTAAGCCTGGTAGTTTTTCTACCTCTAAGATAGAGATGATAATGGTGCCTACTCATGGGGTTATCATGATGATAAATAAGATCTGTATCACAAAGAAATAAGATATAAAATACTTGGCAAAATATATATGATGAAAGAATTTTGTCACATTGCAGTATTACAGGACAGCTCATCTATTACAATACAGCTTCTCTGCCTTACAAAATCTATTCTTCCTTAAAGATTCAGCTTTAAAGTTGCCTTCTCTGGGAAGGCTTCACAATGAAAATATCCCTCTATATATCCAATGCTCCCCAAATATATTTTACTTGCATCTATTAGTACTTTCATTTTGTGTTATAATTACTGGGAATCTGTCTATCTCTTCATGTAGATTGTAGGCTTCTTAAAAATAGATGCCATGATATAGTCAGTGTTACACTTCCATGCTCTACTACAGCCCTTGGCACACAGCAGGTACTTAGACTCCTCCCCTGACTGAATAAATGAATGACTGTTGTTGCATGAGCTGTCCCTTACTCTAAATGTTATGAGAACACAATAAATATTAGTGACTTTTCATGACAGGCCATGTTGTTATTTAGTTGCTCAGATGAGTGTCTTAAAATATTAGTAACTGGGAGCTCTATTGCACCTGTACTAATGCTTATGAATCATGATTTTATCTGTAAGCAAAACAATGTGATCAGTTGAAAAGGATGCATTAAATCTTGTTTATGAAGCACTGTGTCACAATACCAACATGTTTCTGAAGTCTGAAAATTGGATGATCTGAGTCTTACTGGTCTTGTGACAAAAATGAAATGCAGGCATTAACTAATCATCAGATGGATAAAAATGAAGAACTCGTAATTGTTCATTTTTAGTTGGAAGGAGTATGAAGTTAACTATAATACCGAAAGAAGCCGTCATATCACATTAGCCCTTAAATCAGGGAATATCCAACTCATTTTAAATTCAAATATTTGTCAAAGAAGAATCATCCCGATGTATCAAAGTCTTTAAGACAACGGTTCTGAACAGAATGCTCCAAAGAAATTTTGAGTAATAAAGTCAACGTACCAACTGAAACTACTGCTTTCTGGGTGAAAAATTTGGCAACGAACAAGCTACCGTGTAATAGCCACACTGCAGAGATTTTCAACAAGAACCTTTGCAACAGTTAACTTATTCTAGTAGGTATCCTGTTGTCAGTGAATGAGAGGTTTTCCCTACTTTGCTTTCTCCTCTCTTACTTTTCTGCCCCATGGTTTATTTGTACACTTTAAATATAAGAACCTATATCACTACGTAGTTACATGTACTTGCACTTCCACGAGACTCCTTAGTCTTACTCATTTTTTTTTATAAGCAGTGCCTAGCACAGTACCTACTATACAATAACAGCTCCTCAATAAATTACCATTATCCGCATATTTTAAGTTGCCAACACAAATCTTCTCTAGCTTTACAATGCTATAGGATCTGGGGAAATACCTTAGGAACCAAATCTGAATGGACTACATGTCTGGGTACCATGTTGCTCAGAAAACTGGAGGCCAACATACACGTTGGTCTAAGCAACTACATACTCAGTTGGGGAAGGTTTCTTAGTTGGGGAAGGTTTCTTAATTCCACTGCTAATGGAATGTTCTGTAACAATTTCTTGAGTTCTAACTGGACTTAAGTGTGTGAAGCAACTCGTGAGAGCACGGTCACTCTGCTATGAATGCTTTGTGGCATAGAGGAACAGTTTCTTCCATGTGAAATGCTATACCTTCAAGCCATACTTCCCATTAGTCCTAGTTTCTTTTACACTGTTAAATTGTACAGCTGGCTCTAATAAACTTCCCTAAGAGAGCTAGTCAGCTGAAGAATATCTTTTCACTGGAGGCCAGGGAAGAGTGAACTTTAGATCAAGCTGTTGACATGGCAACAAAAGCTTTCACACCATTCAAAAGAAAATGACAATGTAGACCAGATGATTTTAAGTGGTATTTTTGAGACAGAAATGTTTAATACTATCCTCAAAGTAGCAGCCTACTATGTTTTTCTGCCACTAAATTACCCACTCCAGGTTCATAAACAACTAGGTATAAGTTTATTAAAAATTAAAGGTAAAAAGAAAGAAAATTAAATCTTAATGGTGGTAGGTATATTCCTGATTTTCAGTCTCTAGAATTAGTTGTTTACTTAAAAAAAAGAAAGCAATTTTAAGCCACAATTGTAGTACATTTTTCATATGGACAAATCTAATACATAATGGAGTAAGATTTACACAATAACTTAGAATAAGTTATTATTAGAATAACTTTTTCATAACATATCATCTCACTAGGACACGTAAGCTTATTGTTTTAAACTGGGAGGGTACATATTTTAAGAATATCAGTAATAGTGGCTGTCATTTATTTTAATAAAGGCCATTGCTTACAGGAAAAGCATCCTAATAAGACCTCAGAGTAAGGGCACAAAATTTGGATAACTCTACATACAACATCATTTACATATATTTGTTGCTTATTTGAAAAATAAATTTAGTGAGGAGAAGGCAGTTGTAAATTTGTATAATATGCAGTATGAAGGAGAAAAAGAATAGAAAAAGGGGGATAAAAATAGTTGAAAAAAAAGATGGGGGCCAAAAAGAGAAGATATAAGAAGAGAAATCCTGACATCAACAGAAAAAAAAATAAATATTTGCTTCATTGCCCTAGAACTAGCTGTCATTAAAGGAAGAGAACAAATTAGAAGGCTCTGAGATCCCTTTATGCTCTTAAAAACTAAATTGAAATTATAAATAGTCATGATCTCATTTAGGTTGGCCTTCTGGAAAAACAGACAACGAGATAAAGGCAGAAATGGTGGTTTGAGTGAACATTACAGAAAACAAGAACAATTCAGGAATAACAAAGCTTCAGCAGCTCTGTCAAATAGGGGCACCATCATAAAAGGGGACAAATTCATTCTAAGGTGTAACTCTGAACTAGCACAGGCAGAATATCCTTTCCAGAGTAAGACAGATCACAAGCTGCCACCATGATGTGCCCCCAGCCTCAGTGCCTGTCTTCTACGATCTCACCCAATCCTGTCCCTATTTGTCACGAATGCCATGGTCTTAGTTGCCTCTCTCCTGCTCTTCTCTCAGACTAGAAATTTTCCCCTGAACCCTGCTCATTTCTCTCCCCGGGGAAGTCCTACCTATTCTTCAAAAACAAGATCGAATTCCACTCTTTCTGAACACTTCTATATATTCCAAAATACTTATTCCTTTATTCTTCTAAAGCACTTTGGACATGACTCCATTAAATTATTCATATACTGCATCACAATTATTTTTTTTTACTAGCCTTCCTTCACTCCACTACTTAATGGAGAGTTCTCTGTGGGCAGTGACCACATCTTTGTCTCTGAACTCAATACACGGCTGTTAACAAAAGAAAGGATTGAACAAAGTTTGACTGTATCAAATTCCAGCAATACCAAACTATGCAGTCTTCGGTGAATGCCTAGAAATAACACCATCGATGTAATGTCAGTGTGCAGCCTGTACATCTGGATGTGGACCAAGGTCCAGCCAGAGTCCCCTGCCTGCCTGTATACATCAGCCACAACCTGAGCAGTGTCCGAAACAGACTCTATTATCACCTCAACACCAACGTCCTCCTACTTCTACTCCTTGAATCTCTACCTCAGGGAATGGTACCACCATCCACTATTCGATATTCATAATCCCTTCCTCTTCTTCAGTCCCCACATCCAGTTAGTGACCCAGTCCTGTAGGATCATTATCTTCAAACCCACCACTTCCCTCCAAGATCATTTCCACTACCCTGGCATAGACACTCATCATAACCTCCCTGAATCATTGCAATTGTTTCCACTCGATCTTACTTTTTATAGTTATTTTAAAATGCATATTTTACGATTTATATCTCCATATTGCCACCTTCTCAAGCAGGTCTCTCCTGACAACCTTACCTAAAATAGGCACCTCCCATCATTCTCAATCACAGCAATTCTTTGGTTTCTTTCATGGCACTTAGAATAGTATGTAATTATTTTATTTATAAATGTATTGTTTGTTATCTCTTTCCCTTCTCTGTCAGACCCATGATGGCTTAGATCATATCAATCTTATTTAGCACTATGTCCTTTGCATATAGCAAGGATATTATACTAGAAGTTAATAAATATTCATTTAACTAATTATTTAATTAATCACTATCTACTATAGTCTAAGCAATGAGCTATTCAGTTGGATGTTGAACACAACAGTGTCCAAAATAGAAACAAACATCCCTACTCTCACTGAATTTACGGAGTCCCCTTCTCTAATCCATTGTCCATATTACATCTAGAGAGACTTTTTCCAAAATACTCCTTCCTATATTACTTCTAACTCTCTGATGGCTTTTGACTTCCTGTAAGTGAAGTTCAAAATTCATTAACATAACTAACTAGGACTTCCAAAATCTAGGGTTTACTTACTTCCTCAGTCTCAACTCTGGATATTTAATCATTCTCATTTGATTTGAATTCTGTGCTTCAACCTGATAAATGTTCTCTGTGAATCCATAGTCCACCATGAGCTCTCTCACCTATTAGCCTTTGTGCAAGTATTTCCTCTTTTCTTGCTCTGTCCAACATGCCCTAAATCTGGCTCACATCAGTTAAGGTATTAGCTTGTTCAGGAAGAGTTTAAGGAGCAACTTCCTGGTCTCCCTGCTACATCTTCCCATAACACATTTTACTTCTCTCATCTTAGCACCAATCACCCTGAACTTAATGTATAATTAAGCCCTGTGAGGCTGTTTCCTTTACTTTTGTGGCCTTATACCACAGCATCTGGTGTCAAGTCTAGCACACAGTAGAAATTCAGTAAATGTTAACAATTAGAAATAATTTTCCAATTAGGAATAGGAGACTAAGTTAATGAATGAGTACGTGAAGGAACAGATATTAGCTAGAAGTATATGTTTCCCATACATAGCTGTAAATTCAAGTTAGTTGCTGTAAAGAAGAGATTTCCAATCTAAGATGTGTATACCTAAAGAGAAGAGTTTTTGGTCTTTGAACTCAGCTTTGAGAGTCTAGCTTAAGAAATTAATCACCATGTATTCAACATGATTTGTGAAAAAAATCCCTCCCTTGCTGTAGCAGCAAATAATTAGTTCATTGAAAAAACAGTTTACTCCATTAGAACTGGAAAGAAGACGAGGAAGGAAAAGAAGTTAAGCCCATCCCCTTCCCCCCAAAAGATCAGAGCTAGTGCTGAGATTTATAGGCGTGAAGCATTAATAAGACTGGTTTAGGTAATTCAGAGATTGTCCCCAAATGGAAAAACCCAGGTCACACACTAATTTATTTATTCTGAGCTACACTGCAAATTAGAAGGCAATGCTGAAGCATCTTCAAAATTGTGATTTTTGGAAAAGCACAGATAAGTTATTTTTGATTCAAGCAATTAATGAATATTAATTCTTTGTTTTCTGAATGGATCTGTTGCACATTGACATCCTGTGATTGACTTTTAATATGTGAACACAGCTAGGCCACAGTCCTCAGTTACTGGGTGAAACCCTAATCTAGGTGTTACTATGAAGGTATTTTGTTGATGTGATTAGAGTGTTTAATCAGTTGATTTCAAGTAAGGAAATTATCCTAGATGATTAGGTAAGCCTGATTCCATTAGTTAAAAAGTCTTAAAGCAGTGCTGAGACTTCCTTGAAGAAGAAGATATTCTGCCTGTGGACAGAATGTACCTGAGAACTCCAGTCTGCCCTTCCAGATGGCCTGCCCTAAGGATTCTGGACTTTCCTAGTCAACCCCCATAAATGCATAGCCAGTTGCTTGCAGTGAAGCTTTTTAATGTTTACACCCTAATGGTCCTGTTTCTCTAGTTGAGCCCTGATTGATATACTCATTGTCCTTTGGGTTGGTGACTAAGGAATTTCCTCAGAGCCAGGCTGGTCAGTGGAATATAAAAATGAAATTGGAGAAAAAAAAAAAAACGTTTAATTAACATTTAGGAAAGGTTTAAAAACAAACACTCTTGTTCATTTTTATTGTCTGTCATTTTTTATTATCTGAATTATTAGCTCATAGAAGGCTAAGTATAGTCATGGACTTTTGAAAGATATAATTTAGAATGTTTGATGAAAGTGTGTTGATGTTTTTTAAATAAAAATTTAATGGATTCTGGGGGCGCCTGGGTGGCGCAGTCGGTTAAGCTTCCGACTTCAGCCAGGTCACGATCTCGCGGTCCGTGAGTTCGAGCCCCGCGTCGGGCTCTGGGCTTATGGCTCAGAGCCTGGAGCCTGTTTCCGATTCTGTGTCTCCCTCTCTCTCTGCCCCTCCCCCGTTCATGCTCTGTCTCTCTCTGTCCCAAAAATAAATAAACTTTGAAAAAAAAAATTAAAAAAAAAAAAAAATTTAATGGATTCTGTTCTAAGCACTTGATACACCAGTCAGCAATTAAACTGACTCCTAAGTGGATCTCATGGTGTAAAAAAAAAAAAAAAAAAAAAAAGTCTCTCGATAATCAAATTGCTTTTATTTGATCATAATTCTAACCCCAATTAAGTGACCAGACTTGCTCCTATCTAGGAGATCCAAGAAAATTTTCATTTACTAAATTTTTTTCTTTCATCTTTAAATAAAAATTGTCCATCTGCTATAGCAAGTGGTTAAAAAAAAAGAAAAAGAAAAAAGTACTTTACTTTGTTTTCTTTCTAGCATCAGAGACCTGTTTGTCTTTTCAAGTTTCACTAGAGACACACAGGTCACCAAATTCTGATGACCAAATGTCATAACTGTTAAGTCCTTCCAAGAATGGGGATAAAAACTCTCCAGACCAAATACAAATTCAATAGTCATTACTTTCCAAGAACTCTAGTGATGCTTGGATTTTGAAAAATGCTATATAGCGAGTTAAACTAAATGTTTTTTCTCCTTATAACTCAAATATAAAGTAACACTGGCAGAAGTTGAATGAGTCAATGGAGCAGAAAGCAGGGAAGACTGGTGTGAGTAGGTTATAATTACTTTATATTGAGAAGTTCTCTCTGAAAGAATCACATCAGAAGGGTGGTGTATGAAACAGGCACTCTTTTTTTACCCCATATCTTCATTTATTGTGAGGTTCAAAAGCTTTTTTCCCATTCCTGGTATGAATCTCCATTCTTTAGTACACACGTGCCTACATGCGCACCACAGGAGCGAGAAATATAGTTCTCAATGCCAAGCAAGCAACCCCTGCATTTGGTGGATTGTTGCACTGCCCTGAAATGGGTCTCTTTTATTTGTATAGATCTATTCACAGTAAAGAATTGATAAGTGAATAAGCCCCTTTTTGAATACTTGCCCTGGTATGGTAGGGGAATGTATGAGGTAGGAGGTGAGCTCAGGATGGATAGTAAAAGGATGTTAACTTCTACAATAGTGCCATGGTCAGTTCTCCCTACACCCCTCCCTTTTCCTCCCACCTCAAACCCCCTCTCTGTCGGTGACACACCTACCCATATCCAGCCACTTTCTAGCATTATAGGAACAAAAGAGCAGCAGTTTCCCTGCCAACTCTGGTTCCACCACTGAATCGTCTTGTATTACTACAGTGTGGTAGGCAAAGAAAGCCTAGGATATAGAGTCAGTGTTATTATTATTATCATCATTATAATCTTATAGTATCTTGCAGTGTATCACCTTTGTACTGTGTTAAGAATTTCACATTTATTTTCTAGCTTAATACTATAGTAACATCACAGATTAGGGTTATTATTCCTCCTATTTCATAGATTTCATAGAACTATGAGAACATAGAGTCCAGGGACATTTAGAAGCTGTGAAATTCTGGACAAATTACAAAGCTTCTGTGACTTGATTTTCTCCCTTTTACCCCTTTAGGACTTGCTTCTAATTCTAATCTCCTTCTTTTCCATTTCCTTCCCCAACATTCCAACTCAATTTTCTCTGAGTCATTGAAAAATTCTTAACATAGAAAAGCTAGGAGCACCTCCATGATATTACAACTGAAAATGTTTATAATTCTACCCTAATCTTTCAGCTCAAAATAACAGCACCTTCCAAAAACACAAATGGTTGTTCTTTGCATATAATCACATTGTGCAAAATGGCAATGTTCCATTCCTCAAGATTCCCTTCTGTTTAAAACACTATTGTAATATCACTATGTATCTTAAGGTCAACTAGACCCACAAAACTGAAATCTTTATTTCAACATCTATCTTCCCAACATTTCTGTCCCCTACCTTCTAACATTCTAAAAAATGTTTTGAGAGTATCTACTACCCATCAGTATCACTAGGCTGAAGTGATTCATAGAATCCAAATTAACAATACAAATTGGATTTATAACATAAATGAACAAAATCCTAACGAACTTATGATACTCACATGTCAATGGTAATGCTTCAGACATTCTTAACATCCTCCTTCCATGAATGAAATATACCCTTGCATCCCAAATCATCATTCTACTTTCTACAACCTGCCTCTACGTCATTTTCCATGAACCCTTTACAGTTATGGTTTCTTCTGTGTTTTGTTTTGTTTTGTTGTTGTTTTGTTTGTTTTGTTCTTTTTTGTTTCTTTGGTTTTTGTTTGTTTGTTTGTTTCTGAAACCCTATAGAGTAGAACTGAATTGTATCTTAAAAGCCTGGAGCCATGGACTCACCCTTTTATGTGATGTTCCATTTCTTTATTCTGTGAAATCACATTTAAAGTACAAAGAAGTGAATGAAGTCAGAATAGAAAAAGTTGGCAAATTTTACCAACCTTCACCTACTTAATCAAAAATGTCCCAGATCTTTAAACCATTTTGGGACCAAGTTAATTGCACTCTCTAGGACAAATCATCCCAGGTAGATGATTTTCTATTCTTGCCTTTCTGACTCTTAACCTAAAATTTGGAGCATTTGCTCAATTTTCTAAAAATTAACTGCAACATGGTCACAGAAAACAGCATAGGATTTGGAGCTAATGGATTCATATTTGAACTCTGGTTATCCCACTTTCAAGCTTCATACTCTTGGGCAAATGACATAATTTGAGTCTCTATTTTTTGTCTATAGTATTAATAATATGTAATATATGGGGTTGTTTTCAGGATTAATTAAAGTAATCAAAATAAGATTGTCCTATAAATTATAAAGAAATTCAAAGGTAACAAAGTGACAAAGTTTACCTTAAGATTTTCGCCCATTGATGATACTTTCATATCATTATAGAATCTTGCAAAATTTCATTTAGTCAAGGTATCTTGGGTTTTTGCTTGCAATCTCTGGGAATTATAAAAATTCAAGCAAGAAAACTAAACTGAGAGCTGGAGACTTCAAAATTACAACACAAAATGAATAACTATGATTGACAAATACTGGCAATCATTTATCTTTCTTCTAGGGAGAAATATATAATATAATATAATATAATATAATATAATATAATATAATACAGTATAATATAACAACATAACATAATATGTTTATGTGTATATGAAATATTTAGATGCTATTTTTATCAACAAAGTAGACAAAAAAGAAAGGCAACATAGGTACAGGATATTGGTCTTATTAACATTGTTTCTCTATGTGAATAACAAATGTTCCCTGTTTATGAGTGACTTAAAATTGTGAAAAGCTCATTCCGTTAAGTTAACATCTTATGCTACTTTTAGTGCATATAACAAATATGTTTTATTTTTAATACAAAAAGTGTGTACAATTTTTCAATAGAAACTCTTTCTCTGTTCACTTTAATAAAAGTTGAAAATATTTGCGGAATATCAGTTTGGAAGTAGGTCACATTATTAGCCTTCCTGGGTTACCAATGTGAAACATCAAGTTGCCTGATAAGGAGATTACCTATTTAATATGCTTGTATGATCTAAGTCATCATAGCCCCACAGGATTTGTGTCCTTCTTTACTCAACCTTCAGCTACCTATAGTTCTCTACAGGTGATGTCTGCTGCCAGTAAATTAGGGTAATCTTTCAGGAAAAAAGAGAAGTCATAGAAAGATGACACGGAATCTGGGGGCTGCGTACAAAAAAGAGAAAGAAGTCATTTGGGACAGAGGAGGGGAGGAAAGGAAAATCACAGACTGATTAAAAAAATGTCCTATATATTGAGTGTCTACTGTATGTCAAGGATAATACATTATTATGACTTTTGCAAGAATCCTTCAGGGAAGACATTATAATCTCCATTTTAGAGATAAGAAAATAAGCTCAGGGGAGCATGGGTGGCTCAGTCTGTTCAGTGCCCTCCAATTCTTGTTTCAGCTCAGGTCATGATCTCGTGGTTCGTGAGACAGAGCCCCCTAGAGCGCAAAGCCTGCTTCAGATTCTCTCTCTTCTCTCTCTCTGCCCCTCCCCCCACTAGCACTTTCTCTTTCAAAATAAATAAATAAGCATTTTAAAAATGGAAAGAAGCTCAAACAAATTAATATACAATAAATAAATAACTTTCCCTGGTCCCACAGACACTAAGTGTTTGGGGTAGGATTCAAAGCCAGCTCTGTTTGTCCCCAAATGCCATTTTTTCTCTCTCTCATCCAAACAAGTTGCCCACCTATTTTTTGAGTTGCTTCTCAACTTTGAATAGATGGGGTTTTGGTGGTAGTTGACAATATTATAGCCAGGTATCTGGGCATGTCTATATACTGGATTGCCCATTATTCCTTCTCTCCGCAGGAAAATAGGAATGGAAGTGCTAATTAACTAATAATTGTGCAAGTGCTTGAAATAAAGTCCTAGGAAAAGATTACTTGAAAGACCTAATAACTTCTAAGGCTTTATCTTAGGACTAATGGGATCAAGAGACAGAGACAGAAATAGAGAGAGAGGAGATATGAGTGCGAGTGTTAGCCAAGGTCTAAGGAGCCACAAGACTACTTACCAATTTACCCACAAGAAAGCAGAAAAAAGAATAATAAATAAGCATAGCTTTGCACCTTTTAAGGAATAAAAGTGTACCTTGTTCACTGATGACGGTTAGATCTCAGGACTAGAAGAGAATTCCTTCCCTCTTCCGTGGGAGTGTGAATGAAGAGGGCAGAAGACTAGCCGTGGGACTGGTCTGAGAAAACAGGAATAAAATTGCCTTCCCTCGCAGGTATACAATCTTGTCCTATATGGCACTAGCCTTACCCCTTGCTCCTGTACCTCTTGTTCCTCACCACATTCCTGCCTCGTACTCCACGCGAAAAAAAAAACCCCAGTCCTGAAGGGATAGTCACAATTTTGTTTCCTAGAACAGACAATCATGCTGACCATGACTTACAGACTTCCCCGCAGCCCACTTCTCTCCCTCTCTATGGCACACTCCTTCCTTTGAATTCCTTCTACCTTCACCTAAAAGATTCCACATCCTATAGAAATCAGGGAGAGATGATTACCCAGCCATGAATAATCATGCCCTAAGAAAGCATGCCCGTAACTTTGCACATGCCTGGACATGTTTATGTGTGCAGTGTGTGGGAGAAGAAGCAGGTAAGTAGACAAATATTAATTGGGGAAAGGCAAAGCTGACCCCCACTTTGGTTACAATTCAAAGATTGTATAGTGCTCTCAGTTTGCCTTTAGAAAACCTATGCATCCCGGAAAAGGATTGAAAATAGACAAAGGGCCGGATCTAACTTAGAAAGGAGGAAAAATAAAGCAATTTAACTTCAATGTGCCATTTTTAAGTATAGTTACTGAAGACTTTTTACCTTTCTGAACTTAATTCCTCAGGGAGAAGAATTTACTGCATTGTTATGATAACAATTCAGGTCCCAACTGACTTAACTAAAAAATAAAGTTTAAAAATTTCCACATAAGAATTCACCAACCTTCTGCAACTTTTACCATGCTATTTCTGTTGCTTTAACCTTTTGAATCGGCAGTCAGATCAGCTAGCCATTAAGTTTGCTTCTTAAGAGTTTCACTCACCTGAAATATACATGCTGGGTTAAATAAATCTTCAAAAATGAATAAAGAAAAAGAAAAGGCAGAACACTGTGAAGTTTCCCATAAAATAACTGTCACCTTTTAAAACAAATTTTGTATGCTATGAAAGAATTTAAAGCAGTAGTTCAAAAGGGGGAAAAAATGGCTTTGTAAAAAAAGGAACTATAATTCAATGATTTCCCTTGTCATTTTTTAACAAAATCTTTTTTAAGTTTATTTCTTTATTTTGAGAGAGAGAGAGAGAGAGAACACGAGTGGGGGAGAAACAGAGAGATAGAGAGAGAGAGAAAGAGAGAGAGAGAGAGAGAGAGAGAATCCCAAGCAGGCTCCTTGTTGTTGGCACAGAGCCCAACGCAGAGCTCGAACTCATGAACCATGAGCTCACGATCTGAGCCAAAATCATGAGTCAGACGCTTAACCAACTGAGCCACCCAGGCACCCCCACAAACATCTTTGATTAAAAATATTCGATACTTTCAAACACATCTTAAATTGAACCCAAAAGCATCTCAAAGTGACTTCTCAGATTAAAAATTTCATTGATTAGAAATGGTTTAAATTATCAAAATAATGGCTCACTGGACATTTTTAAATGCATGTTATTTTTCATGTATCAATTCATTCATTCACAAAATACTATACAACACTGTGTAAAGAGGCCACCTCTCTGTTAAGAACTAAAATGCAAGAAAACAGAACCCTTGTCCTGAAAGGGCGGGCCTACACCGGCTGACTCCATCTTGTTCTGTGTCCTTCACCTAGACCACGCCTTCTCCCCTTGAGTAACCTCCCGCTCACCCATTCAAACTTCCTGATCAAAACACGCCCAGCGACCTGCGTAACAGGACTCTCTCCCTTCCCCAGCTAATCGGCTGCCCCTAGACCCCTATAAAACCTTTGTGCTTTTGAAACTCACTCTCTCTCTCCCTGGTATCTCACCGCTGCGTCGGTGCAGGTAGGGGACTAGCTCGAGCTAGCTCGAATAAAGGCTCTTGCTTTTGCATCGGACTCGGTTCCCTGGTGGTCTTTGGGGATCACGAATTCTGGGCATAACAGTCCTTATAGAATATTAGGATACATGAAATTCAAAGGTTTAGGCTCCAGAATGGCCAAAAACAGGCCTGCTATCTTACATCTCATCTCTGTTCCCTTACATCTATTCTAGAACTCTGAACACCCACACAAAAAGCACCCCTACTGAATTTTTGTGATGGTGAGCATTCCCAAAGCACATGTAACCAAGGTTCCTATATTGCTTTCAAGTTTTTTTTCAAATAGGTACAGATATATAGATATAGATATAGATATAGATATATGTATTTATTTATTTTAAATTCTTATTTAGATTTTAGTTAATTAATATGTAGTATAATATTGGCTTCAGGAGTAGAATTTAGTGATTCATCACTTACTTATAATACCCAGTGCTCATCATAACAAGTGTCCTCCTTAATACCCATTTAGACCCTTCCCCACCCACCTCCCTCCATCAACCCTCAGTTTGTTCTCTATCATTAAGAGTCTCTTATGGTTTGCTTTTTTGTTCAAGTTTTTTTTTTTAATTAACAAATAGAGGATTTCTTTTACAACTTTTTTGCATTATTATTTTACTCAGTAAATTCTTTTTAAGAAACATTTAAATTAAATCTTAATTATTTCTAAATTATCACAAAAATTAATGAAATTTATTATAAAGAAGGAGTTTCTTAACGGAGGAGCTGCACACTCTAATATCAGACCTACCTATAAATATGCTGCCCAATCGCTTCTCGGCCTTTTGGCTAAGATCAAGTGTAGTATCTGTTCTTATCAGTTTAAATATGCTGCCCAGGGTACACCATTCACACTCATCTCATGAGACCCGAGGAAGTTACACAAAAATGTAGAGAGGGCAGACTAAGTGTTCTACAAATGATATTAATTACAGTTACATGAGATCTTTCCAAATAAGAAAGTGCATATTAAGAAAATAGAAGGAGGGGCGCCTGGGTGGCTCAGTCGGTTAAGCATCCGACTTCAGCTCAGGTCATGATCTCACAGTCTGTGAGTTCAAGCCCCGCGTCAGGCTCTGTGCTGACAGCTCAAAGCCTGGAGCTTGCTTCAGATTCTGTGTCTCCCTTTCTCTCTGCCCCTCCCCTGCTCATGCTCTGTCTCTCTCTGTCTCAAAAATAAATAAAAACTTAAAAAAAAAAAAAAAGAAAGAAAATAGAAGGAAAATAAAGCCAGATGGAGATTTTTCTGGGTTTACATGTACTTTTTGTGCTAACTTGGAAAGCTTATAAAATTAGGGTACATTAGCAAAAGCTTTCATCAATAAAAAAACCTTTGTGCTAGAGTACGCCTGCCCGTTGCCTTTTTATAGCATTTTAGATGGGAGTAGTAGATCTGCATTTTTCTTTCTTCACTAACATCATCAAGCAGTCCAAAAATAAGGGGTTTCTGAAGTTCCTGCTAATCCACCTTATAAATTAACACATGTACAATGGTAGAGAGAAGACTGGCTGTTATAAGTTTGACAGTATCTAGTTATCACTTCTTGGAAAGCTGTAGGTGCATGCAATTAACACTCAATAAGAACATTATATTAAAAAATAACATAATCTACATGTGTTGAAAAACAAGGGAGTTCATTCTGATGAGAAGTTTGGTATGCATAGTGATTTTAAAAATACACTTCCTGTTGATTTGAAAGGTATTTGCTCTCCCCACATTGAAAAGATAAGAGAATTAACAAAGAGTGACTGTAATTAATACTCCACAATCCAGTTGGTGGTGGTGGTGGGGGGGGGGGGAGGAATTTAGGTAAGAGACAAAGTTTTTCATAATCTTTTCTGATTTTTTTCATGTCTGTGGAATTCAAATTTAGAATATAGAATCAAGTTTTAGAACTTCAAAAAGTCTTAAGGGGGGTGCCTACATGGCTCAGTCAGTTGAGTGACCGACTCTTGATTTCAGCTCAGGTCAGGATCCCAGGGTCATGGGATTGAGCCCCACGTCAGGCTCTGTGCTAAGCATGGAGCATGTTTCAGATTCTCTCTCTCTCTCTCTCTCTCTCTCTCTCTCTCTCTCTCTCTCTCCCTCTCTCCCCTCCTCCCCCTCTGTCCCTTTTCCCCACTGGTGCTTGCTCACTCTTTCTCTCTCTCTAAAATAAATTTTCGAAAAAAAAGTCTTAAGAACCTCATTAAATAAAAGTTAGCTAAGACTCCTCTGTACATGATATGCTTCAGACATATGGTCAGATGACCTCTGGAAACAAGTTCAGGTGCCATCAAGCTCACTGATTCATAAACTTAGCTATAGGAGAGACAGCTGGTTGTCCATAGGAGAAATTACCACTCCTCATTCCAGCACAAAGCTGTCACTGGGATGTAGCTGTCACAGGCTACATTTCCCACACCCCCTGAATCTTGGTGTATCGTTTGACCAAGTTTGAGTCAATGGAATCTAAGAGAAGGTGATGTGTGCCACTCCACACATGTATGCTCCTATGTGTACTTCCTCTGTCTGCTAGCTGGAAGTAGAAGCTTGCAATGGCCTGGTGGATGACACAGCAACAAGATGAAAGAAGAGGAAATCTTAATAAAGAGGAGAGCAGGACAACTACTGGGAACCCCTGCATCAGACATTTACCTGACCAGGAAATAGACTTCTCTGTATTAAACCACTAAAATTCAGGGATTTATTTCTTATAGTAGCTACTATTATTACCCTAATGAGGAAAATGCTCAGAATCACTGAGATAAAGCCTATGACTGCAGTTTGTCAAAGTTCTCTCTTGATTCTCAAGCAGGCAACCCAGCGCCTATCCATGGCTCCAAGTCTGTAAAACTCAACTCAGAAACAAGAGAGGACATTCGTGCCCACAGAGGAAAGTGGCTTGTCTAGAACTACACAGCTGAACAGTGGAAGACTAGGAAGCGAAGCCGGGTGCCCTAAAGAGTTCAGTCTAAAGGAAAACAAGAAGACAGGACTCTATAGGAAAACCAGCAAGGGTATATTTTGAAACCAGCTCAGGTTAACACAGTATATGCTCATTTCACTAACAATCACTAGAAATTGATTGTATTAAGAACTGTAGGGGCGCCTGGGTGGCGCAGTCGGTTAAGCGTCCGACTTCAGCCAGGTCACGATCTCGCGGTCCGTGAGTTCGAGCCCCGCGTCGGGCTCTGGGCTGATGGCTCAGAGCCTGGAGCCTGCTTCCAATTCTGTGTCTCCCTCTCTCTCTGCCCCTCCCCCGTTCATGCTCTGTCTCTCTCTGTCTCAAAAATGAATAAAAAAAAAACATTAAAAATAAAAAAAAAAAGATATTTCTATTAAAAAAAAAAAAAAAAGAACTGTAGATAATGTTTCATTCAGTTTATGAAAACACTGCAGTCCTGAGTGCTGGCGCTGTGCTGAGAAGTTTAATTTCTCCTAACCCTGTGAGATAGGTATTATGATAGCTGCTTTTGCTGATGAGACAGCTGAAGTTCTAGAGAAGGAAAGAAACCTGCTCAAGATCCAGGCTCATAAGTACAGGTCTGTATGGAGTCAAATTCCACACATCTCATGCTAACCAGCTACTAATGCACTCATAAGAATCCTGGAAAAATCCTGATTGCATATGCTTGTAGTGAACATATAAGACACAGCATAGCCACACGATTCAGTGGTGTGTATGGGGCACATACGTGCAGGTTTTCCTGGTATTGGTTCATGGCACAAATAATGTGTACTCAGAACACGCATGTGTGTGAGGAAGTTCATTGGCAAATGAACTCTGGCTATCAGAGTCCTGCTCATCTGGGTCATCCAAGCTCTAATACACCAGGCACTGACAGTCCTTCATTACCAAGGGCCTGCTACGTATAGTTCAGCATTAGCATCCAAAGTCTCTTTTGAAGGGCCTCAGACACACAGGAATGCCCACATGACAGTATTGCCTAGTGATTGAGAGCATGTACTCTGGAGCCACATTCTGGATTTAATTTCTGGCATAGCCACATACTGGTTATATGATCTTGGATAAGTCGTGTAACTTCTTTGAGCTTTGGTTTCCCCATTTGCAAACTGAGGGTGATAATAGTGCCTATCTTAAATGTATTGCTGCAGGTTAATATTTATAGAAGCGTTGAACTGTGTCTGGCACATGGTAATCTGCTATATAGATGTTTGTTTTAAAATATAATAAAAATGTAGAACATTCTATTGACCCAAAAATTAAGCAATGAACACCAGAGGCATTAAAGAGACGCCATATGCATTCCTAAAATGACTTATATCAGCAACTCAAAGTTTAACACAAATATAAAGCCTAGAGCTTTCTAAAGCATATTCCACAAAACATCTCCAGAAAATGTTTTGCAAGGAAAGGCTATCACCAAATCAGTCTGGAAAACATACCTCTTGAAAGCTACGAAATGCCCCAGTCAGATCTCCTCTTGTGGGCGCATAGACCCACTACCATGTTTGCACAGAAAAGATGCTTTTCCACAGGCTGCTGACGGCCAATACATGAGCACAGCAAAAGTACTCCTGCAAGACACAGGATCCTTCTGATGCACGATTTTTACCCCAAACTCCCCATCAACCTGATTAAAACTTTCTTAGAACTTCACTGCAGTCTGAGATTCTTTCTATTTATGTCTCCCTTGCTCCTTCTCCTCTATAAATTTCAGACTGCATTGTAGTCTGAAGGCTCTCCCCACCTTCTCCTCCTCCCTTGCCTTTATGATTCACAGGCCTTCACTCCCTCTCCCCTAAAAAAACATCCCCTGAACATCTAATCCCATCTTGGCATTTAATTCTTAGAATTCATGAGCCATCACAAATAGGGATAGGGGTGATATGAGAAAACAGAAAGTGGGAATGGGGAGACCTACACATTCATGGCTGAGCAGAAAAAAAAATACACCATCCTACTTGATGTGTGGGCTGTGAAAGGTCCCTGTTTGAGGTGGTGGTCCAACAGCTAAAGACTTTATTAGTGGTAATGGAGAGGAATGCCTATGGTACAGACATTCAGGCATTTGAAAGAAATGATGGAACAATGTCTATGACAGGGAGTTGTCTGGTTGCTGCTAAATTGGGTTCTGCCATGCCAAAGGATAATGAGGAACTGGGGATCATAATAAGCCGTTGACGACTAACATAGGAGAGAGCAAGAGAACCTCACTGACAGTTTGAAAAGAGCCCCTTATCTCCTGTAAGTCTTGCTGAAGTAGCCCACTCTTCCACAAAAAGAACCAGCCCTTCTCTCGTGTTTACAAATGCTGCCGAAACCTCTTCTCCAATGCTGCCCCACCCTCTCTTCTGGCTGTCAGGCAGGCAACTGAGGTTAAATCTCAGCATAACTCTGCTGGAGACATGTTGGATCTGATAAGAAAGGAAAGAGATATTACACTGAAGTTGCTGCAAGAATTAGCTAGCATATACTACATGGGATTAAATTTTGAGGGGGCTTAATGAAGAGTGTCAGAATATAAGACTGGATATGCAAGAATTCATTGATTTGGAGAAATGGGATTTAATACCCTGGCAAGGATGCCAAGGGACAGGGTTTTATGCTTTGTGGTGGCTCGGAGCAGTCTGGAGGAAGCAATAGTTAATGCAGAGCAAAATGGATATGTTTGAGTCGCCCTCACAGATGGGAGAAAAAACAAAGAAGCTGAGGAAAGTAAGCATTCTCTAATGGTTATATTACATATAATTATATCCAAAGAATTTTGTTCCATGGGAATCCCAGAGGACATACCAATATGCTAGTAAGAGGGACAGCAGCATCACATAATTGTTCAGTGATGATTCTCCTCTAACTATACCTGACCATAGGAGAGGCAGTTATAGTGATGAGCTTATTAATATCCAAGGGGATGATGGAACTCTGATGAGGCTTTACCTATATAAGCCAGGAAATGGAATTGCTGTACCAAACAAAGCAGTTGGAGGATCAGTCAAGGAGGTCAAATTAAAGGAAGTTGTAGGCATGGCTTTCCCAGAGAAGCTGGAAAAAAGCAAGAATGGAAAAAGCAGAAGGGTGAAGGGAATCGTCCAAATAAAAGTCACAATCTCTCGCTCAGTTCACAGACCTAAGCCAATTTGGAAATCTTTGACTGAAAAATTGACTGTATTCTCAGAAGAAAGGACCCTGCCCTTCCTTGATCCTTCCCCAATGGGACCTGCAGCCGTATGCTTATGTAACTGTAACACTGGGAAAAAATGCCCATACCCTTCAAGGACTATTGAACATAGGTTCTGAATTGACACTGATATCTGGAAAATCAAAGTATCATTATGTTTTCTCTGTTGAAGTGGGGGCTTATAATGATCAGGAATAAATGAATACCCAGATAATCTCCAGTTTATAGTGGGGCCCTCAGGTCCATGGATCTACCCAGTAGTGATTTCTCTAGTCTCTGAGTGTATAGTTGGAATTGATATTCTTGGCAGTTGGAGTCACCACCACATTGGGTCATTGGTCTTAGGAAAGAACAAATGGAAACTTCTGAAACTGCCCCCTCAATCTCCATTCAAAATAGTAAATAAAATATATATTTTATCCTAGTGGTGGGAGATGATGTCACTATTAAAGTGCCTATTGCCACTTAAAATCCCAAGGTATTCAGGGGTGGCCCTGTTATCACCTCTATTTAATTCCCTAGAGGAGCTCTTGCAGAAACCAGATAGACCCTGAAGAATAACTGTAGATTACCACAGGCTCAGCCAAGTAATAGCCCTCATTTCCACAGCTGTGCTGGATGTGGCATTACTAGAGTAGATTAGTAAGGCTTTAAAAGTAGCATGTTGTCACTGCCCTGGCAAATGTGCTCTTTTTGTTACAAATAGAAATGAGGATCACAGACAGTTCCCATTCACACAGGATGAACAATATTCATTTATAGCTGCACCTCAAAGCTATTATTTCTCCCATATCCTATTTTAGTAAAATCCAAAGAGATCTGGATTGTCTGGTCATCCTACAGAACATCACTTTGATCTGTTACATCAATGACATAATTCTGCTGCAAAAGGATAAGCAAGAGGTGACTAGCATGCTGGATGCCTTAGTATGCCCATGTGCTATAATGACTCAATGACTCCACTTCAGAAAGTTCTCAGGGATCTAATCCGATTTTGGCACTGGCTTTGCTGAAGACTACAATTAAAGTAGTGCCACAATCCCCTTTGGAACATCATATTTGTCTTTAGAATTGTAAAGATCCTGAGAAGTATATTCAGTTAAAAGAGAGGGAAAAAAATTGTTTAACTTTGTTCAATCCCAAATTTCCAAAACATATCTTACCTCTGAATCTTTTTTGAATTATCACCAATGAAATGCTCTATTGATGTGAACACTGCTCTTCCCAGTTGTGTCTCACTGCTTGGTGTGTATTGATTTTGTTTTCCCAGATGGATTCTCCCAGTTCCTGCCAATTCCCATCTGTTCTGCTCTCCCAGTTCTGTGATCTCCACAAAATATTTCCTGACTATGCTCTCCCATTGGGAACTCTCTTCTGAATTCTGATGGAAATTTTAGCCTGCCTAGTTATTTACCATTTTCAGTTACTAGACAACTTATGAGCACAGGTGCAATCTCTCCAAACTAAATTGTAACCTTCTAAAGGGTACAGACTGCTTCTTTTGGTATTTTTGTGTTCTCTTTTATCTTTCATAAAATAAAGCACCCAACACAGAGGTGTTGTAGATTTTTTTAAAAAACAGTTGATTGATGGATAAATTACAACCAAATAATATTCCTGCTTCCACAGTTATTACATATAAACTAACTCAGTGGTTCTCAAACATTGGTGTGCATCAAATTCATCTGGTGGGCTTGTTAACCGTATATTGCTGGCCTTATTCTCAGTGTCTGACTCAGTAATTCTGGATGGCTCTTGAGAATTTTCATTTTTTGAATGTTTATTTCTTTTTGAGAGAGAGAGTGTGTGTGTGCACATGAACAGGGCAGGGTCAGAGAGAGAGGGGGACAGAGGATCTGAAGCAGGCTCTGCACTGACAAAACAGAGCCTGATGTGGAGCTGGAACTCATGAACCCATGAGATCATGACCTAAGCTGAAGTTGGACACTTAACCAACTGAACCACATAGGCACCCCAAGAATTTTCATTTCTAACAAGTTCCCAGGCACAATGATGTTTCAGGGACTACTCTTTGAGAACCACTGAACTAGATAAATGAAAACAGTATTTTTGGTCATCCTTTTATTAATGACCATATTTTCTCAAAGAAATTTCATCATACACAACTTTTAGGTAACATTTAAAACTAGAAATGTGGCTACCCATCACTTAAAAATAACATGCCTCATGAAAGTGCTCATCTATTTTATCCATTATCATGTACCAAGAAGAGTCTTCTCTCCGTAATACCTAACGGTAACTATATAATTAATTATCCAAACTGGGATGCCTTTGTTCAGGGCATCTGGAAAAAATGCTAAACTGTAAAAAATGCTAGGACTTCAGGCATACACCTGGACTGTCCTAGAAATATCAGGATATAAAGTCCCTATCTGTGCCTATCTATTGCACCCCCAACATCTCCTCTCCTTGGATCTATTCCTTTCTTCATCAGTCACCAGCGCTGCCATCCCATGGACACTCTGTTCCAGAAAAGAAATGAACAAGTCTCCATCTTATCATTTATAGCTAGCCCATTCCCTCTGTATCTGTCTCTCCATGTTTATTTTCTCTTTTACCACTATTTCACTATGCATCTTTCCTTTTATTTGGGACCTTTCAGAGGATGAGCTAACTAATGAAGGACAGAAATCAGGTAAGAATCAAAATAGCTTTAGTGCTTGTAATTTGATTTAAGAATTTGGTTTGGGCTCAAGACAAACATAGGCTTTCCTACTTTCTATGGGAAGAGTGTCCCTACACAGGGGCAAGCCCTGCCCAGTGTGCTTACTACAAGAAGAGGAGGAGAAAGGTCTTGGTCTGCAGGAGAGCTAGGCAGAAAGAAAGAGCAAAATCACAACTCGAGAGGGCATGCTTAGTCATCCTCTCCACCTCACCAATCAATAGATCCTTTCTGCTGGAACATATGCATGAGAAGATGGAGAGATAGGTGAAATTTTTTCCCAATATCTGTGAAGTTCCCATTTTATGAGCCAAGGCAAAGGTACAGAGAAAGAGTGATAAAAAATGTTTGCCTTTTCCTGTGTTTACTCTCAACTCTCATTTCACCTGCTAATTATAGTATATCACATCTATATACACATCATTTTTTAAATGTGCATTATTGGGGCGCCTGGGTGGCGCAGTCGGTTAAGCGTCCGACTTCAGCCAGGTCACGATATCGCGGTCCGTGAGTTCGAGCCCCGCGTCGGGCTCTGGGCTGATGGCTCAGAGCCTGGAGCCTGTTTCCGATTCTGTGTCTCCCTCTCTCTGCCCCTCCCCCGTTCATGCTCTGTCTCTCTCTGTCCCAAAAATAAATAAACGTTGAAAAAAAAATTTAAAAAAAAATAAATGTGCATTATTAACATATATAACATGCCATTGGGATGGAAGTAGAGGTGATAGTAATGTTTATGAAAATGGTTAACATTTACTGAGCAGTACAGGGGCACCTGGGTGGCTCAGTTGGTTAAGCGTCCGACTTTGGCTCAGGTCATGATCTCACAGTTCATGAGTTCAAGCCCCTCACTAGGATTTGGGCTGAGAGTCCAGAGCCTGAGTCAGATTCTGTGTCTCCCTCTCTCTCTGCCCCTCTCCCGTTCATGCTTTCCCTCTATCAAAAATAAACGTTAAAAAAATTGTTTTTAATTTACTGGGCAGTACAAAGCTCAGACATTCTTCTAAAAGCTATATATGTAGTAACTCATTTAATTCTCACAGCAATGGTATAATACCCTAAGGCACAATGATTTAGATAACATTGCCAAACTATGCAGCTATTAAGTGGCAGATCCAGGACTTGGACCAAGACCAGCAAACCCATGTTCTAAACTCCCATGCTATATTGGCTTAGGATAACATGCCTACCCTTAAACAACTTACAACCTAGTAGGACACTTAAACCAGAAACACTGTAGGGCAGTACCAACTCAATGCAATATGTGTTCAATATAAGACTATGTGGCTTCTTGAAGAAAACATTTGGCTCAGAGTCCTTAATTCTTCCCTAGACAGAACTGTGCCCATATCTGGATGCTAAATGGAGACTGAGAGATATTAGTCAATGTATTAGGAAGTTCAATATAGAGAAGCACTTATTCTGAAAGATTAAAGGTAGACAATTCCTAAACATATTCCATTTGTTGGTTGAATTAAAGACCTGGCCAACGAAGCTGAGACAGTTAAGACAATATAATATCAAAGTTTCAGTTGGAATTTAAATCATTGATTTGAAAGGCTCAAGATAAAATCGAGAGGAAAACTGTAACACAGACTCTGAAGTGATAAAGATAGAGATATGCCATGGAAACTGAAAAATGACAAAGTAGATGTCATTAATGGATAATATAGACAACAAAAAAAAAGGAAACAGGTGGAAAGAGAATGAAACTGGACAAAGAATATACAAATAGATAAAAGCATAGGAGAAGCCCAAATCGCCAACATCAGTATGAAAACATTTTCAAGCCACTAATGATGAGAGATACACAAATCAAAACATTGAATCACAGAATACCATTAGCATGACAAAAAAACATGAGAAAGGGGGATAAAACCAAGTGTAAAAAATGTTACGAAGAGATTAACTGGGTCATATATTGCTGGTAAACTGGGTCAACTACTCAAGAAAGCAAACTGGCAATATTTTGTGAAAATCAAGTATGCAAATTTCTTATGACCCAGAAATTACAGTCCAAGGTATCTTTCTCAGAGAAATGCTTGCATGGGTCCAAAAGGGGACAGGAATGTTCGTTAAAGTAGTGCCAGATGGAGTTTAGAATTTGGTAGAATACAGAGGAAAACAACCTAGAGTAGATATACAAACTAGAATAAAATTTTAAAACATGGCATTGAAAGAAAAAGTAAGAATAAATCGATTTATAGAATAATGACATATACATATACCAAAAACCCACATATGCACAAAACATATACCAAAGGCTTTTACCTACATTCCAAAAAAGAAAGGTGCTTGTAATGGTCATCGATGACCACCATTTGCTACAGGCACCACCTCCATCCACTCCACCTCTGGGGTGACCTGCAAATAGCCCGTTGGCACAAGTAAATTAACTCCCTCCTGTTGCGCTTTCTTCACTTGGCTTTAGTGCACCATACTCTCCTGGGTATTTTCCTCTGCTACTGGCTGCCGTGTCTGGGTCTCTTTGTTTGCTTGCAGTTATTTAATTTCCCAAGTGCTAGATGTCACAGTGCCTCAGGTGGCAGACCTCAAATCTCTTCCCTTTTCTAATTATACTCACACCCTTGGTTATCTCACCCAGGCTCGTGGCTTTAAACAGCATATAAATCCTAATGACTACCAATTTTGTATCACCAGCCCAGAACCTGCTCTGAATTCAGACTTGTATATCCAACTGCATGCTTAAAATCTCCACATCCATGATGATCAGCAACTCAAATTTAATATATACAAAAATAAAATTACATCTCGATGACCCCCACCCCAAATTGACCGCTTCTGTGGGTTTCCTCATCTTAAAAAATGGCAGATCCGTTATCCGTTTTTCCAGTTGCTTGGTCCAACTCTTTCATACCTTCTGTCCAGTATATTGACAAAACCTATTGCTTCTACTCACAAAATATATAATAATCTGGTCACTTTTCACTTCTACAATTCCTTCTACCCTAGTCTGATCCCTTCTTATTTCTCCCCTGAATGACTGCAGTAGGTTCCTAGTTCTATCTGTGCCCACCTTGAGTATATTCTACATATAGCAACCAGAGAACCCCTTTTAAAATATCACTTAAATTATATGTGTAACTGAAAATTTTCATAAAAACACTAACTTTCAGTACATACAATTTAATTTAATATTTTTTATTCTGTTACATTTTTTTTAATGCAGATCACAACCCATTAGATTGATTTCATGACCCCCCAGTGGGTCACAGCACACGTTTTGAAAAGTACTGGTTTAGGAAGAGGTAAGGATGGTGAGAGTGTTGAAAGTAGTAGGTAAACTGGATAATAAGAAAAAGGGAACAAAGAGGTGGGAAAAGCAATGATAATTATTATATTAATGATTTACTTATATATACTGAATATTTTCTTTTTTTTTTTTCGACGTTTATTTATTTTTGGGACAGAGAGAGACAGAGCATGAACGGGGGGGGGGGCAGAGAGAGAGGGAGACACAGAATCGGAAACAGGCTCCAGGCTCTGAGCCATCAGCCCAGAGCCTGATGCGGGGCTCGAACTCACGGACCGCGAGATCGTGACCTGGCTGAAGTCGGACGCTTAACCGACTGCGCCACCCAGGCGTCCCATATACTGAATATTTTCTATATGCTAGGAACTGTATTAAATACTTTAATGTCTTGACCCTTTAATCCTTAGACAGATTGTCATATGATGACCCTGAGGTTTTGCCAAGGTAAAAATGGCAAGTAAGTTGTGGACCGAGAACTGTAACCCAGCTCCATATGATTTCAGTGCCCTTTTTCTATAACCAGGACAGCATGTTTCCTTCATGTATGTCCCAATATTATTCTATAAATTTTTACATAAAAATGCAGATAATTACACACCTGAAACTAATATAACATTGTATGTTTACTATACTAGAATTAAAATAAAATTAAAAAAAATTTTAAATAAAATTTCAAAATGTAGATAATGGCCCCATTTTTCCTGTTTCAACTTGCTGTCATGTAATTGTCATGATCAAGATTTGTTTCAAAATATTATCATAAATATTTACATTAAAAGGATTATTTCAGAACATTATTATTCTATAGATTTTCCCCTTTCTATAAGGCAAATGTCAACATTTGCAGATACACTTAGAAGGCACTAAATATTATTTATGCTAGAAGATAAGCAATTTTATGTGTGAAGAGGCTAGGAAGTATTCGGATGATCAGTTACTTGGTTTCATTTTAGCACAATCAAAAGATTGTGACAAATCAATATGTTTATCCCAATTTTTCAACTTCTCTTGTGATAAACAGTCCTTTCCACAACTTGTTTGTGTGCAGTGTGTTCCTTTTTAAGCAGAGAGAAACCATTAGGTATTCAATACAAAAGCTTGTAAATGTTAATTTGTCATGGACCAGAGATTGACTGACAGGAAAGAATGAAAGGTGACAGACTGCTTTTAGCTTCAGCATAAGAAAAGGAAAAGAAAATGGAGCTAACCAAAGAAGTATAGAGGAATGAATAAACCATCTGAAAATGGAGAGGAATGGGGGAATGTAAGAGAGGTAATACTGGGCCAAAAGATTAATTAAAGAATAAAACATGGAAGATAAAAAGAGAGAATTCAATGTTTTCTCCCTCCAATTCAGGTAAAATCATGGAGCATGGCCTCACGTAGAGGAGCCTAAATGGACAAAGATGGGACTAAATTCAGAGGGCTATTCGAAGCAAACCAAATCCTCTTTGAACTACTTAAGAAAGAAGCCTGAGCGAGAAAGGTTCTGGCTTAAGTTGGAAGTAAAAGCAATAAAAGGATTGAATAAAGAAGGAACTCCTCCGAGGAAAATAATTCTGTAACCACCTGATTCAGTCGTGGCCCAGCCTTCACTGTCTGTGCGAGACACTGTGCTGAATGCTTGGGAAACAGAAATAAGACCCAGTCCTTGTCCTCGAAGGATTCACAATTCTATTGGGAGAATCACACTAGTACGCAGCCCATCACAACACACTGAGGTAATTGGAAGGACAGAATATACCAGGGGCCTTGAAAGGAGAAACAAAGGGGATGCGAGCATGCAGATACACAACATTCTAACCCAGAAGGAAGAGGCTTGGGAGAGAAGAAACCAGTGACCTTTCCTAAAAAGAGAAGTTACTTAGGAAGGAGGGCATAGAGTGCCTTCAAAACAGCGGGGATAAAGCATGGAAAGGCAAATTGGTGAGAGAGAGAATAACAGGTGCACAGAGGATAAAGCAGTTGCGTGATGATACTGGAGAGGTAAACTGGGGTCAGGACGAAAGAAGCCATCAATAGGATGCCAAGGAGTTTGGACTCCATCCCAAAGACTACAAGTGATGTTAAATACATAAATCAGGGAACCATGTGCTTTGATATGGCAATCTGAAAAACAAATGGGAATAGAGACCAGATTGAGGGAGATAAAATTGCAAGGATGAGGTAAAGAAAGTCAGACAGCAGTTGTGGCAGTAATCCAACTAAGAAATGATGAAGACTTGGGGCGCGTGGGTGGCTCAGTTGGTTAAACAGTCAACTCTTGATTTTGGCTCAGGTTATAATCTCCTGGTTCATGAGTTCAAGCCACACATCTGGCTCTGCACTCACAGCAAGAAGCCTGCTTCCTCTCTCTGCCCTTTCCCTGCTCGCACATATGTGCTCTCTCTCACTCACTCTCTCTCAAACACAAATAAATGTTAAAAACATTTTAAGAAAAGAAAAGATGAAGGCTTTAACTAAGGCAGGAGCTATAGAGATGGAGATACGGGGACAGAGTCAAACGTACTGAAGAGATAAAGTAGCAAAACATGGCGACCAAATTATGGATATGTGTATTTGTAACTTTCAGATGTGTGGCTTGAGTGATAGTGCAGTAATTTGGGGTGCCATTCCCCATGACAGTAAATTTAGAGGAAGTCCATATAAGGAGGGACCAGAGGATGATGATGAACTCATCTTTGGACATAAGGAGTTTGTGTTGCCTTGGGATGTTCAAGTGAAGATGTTCAGTGAGTACGTAGATGTGTGGATGAGAGCTCAGGAGAGATTACTGGTGAAGGCAGAATCCTTGAGAGGGAGTGACATTCCCCAAGGAGAGTGGAAAAAGTCAGAAATAAAGCACAGTGAGTAAGGAACTTGCCAAATGGCATCTAAGGAGCTAGCGGATGGAAAGGGATGGTCAAAGGAGACTGAAAAAGACTTTCCAAAGCAAGAGGGAATATAATAGAGGGAATAGTAAATGGAGAGAACAGAATGAGAGAAAACCAAGGGGAAAAAAGAATGTTTAACAGAGACAAATTCAGCAGAGGAGCAAATAAACAAGGACAGAAATGTACCTATTAGATACAGCAACTAGGAGGTATTACCAGACATGTTAGGGCACAGAATGCCAAAAGTCTGATTACAGTGGATTAAAGAGTGAATCACTGATAACAGCACTTTTATTCCACCACCTTCTACCAGAAAGATTTGGCCCATTATGTCATCACTCATTTGTTACTGGTACTGCCATTTGAAAAGAAGCTTTTGCTGGATGTGTCAGTATTTTTCCATTTTCCATAAAGAACCATTTTTTTGTTTGCTTTGATGAGAATATTTTAAGTTCTACTTTCGTAGCAAATTTCAATTTTTAATACAGTTTTATCACCTATAGACACTATGTTATACATCAGATCCTCAGGCCTTATTCACCTCATAACCAAAAATTTGTGTTTTTTTACCAACTTCTCCCTATTTCCACTATCCCTGCCCCCAGCATCCAATTTACTACACTCTCTATGAGTTTGATTTTTTGTTTCTTTGTTTCCACATATAATTGATACCATGTGGTATTTGTCTTTCTCTGTTGGGCTTCTTTCATTCTCTCTCTCTCTCTCTCTCTCTCTCTCTCTTTTTGAAAGAGCACAAGCCTGCACAAGCAGGGCAGGGACAGAGGAAGAAGGAAAGAGAGAATCTTAAGCAGACTCGACATCCAGCACAGAGCCCAGCACCAGGATCTATCTCATGACTGTGAAATCATGATCTGAGCCAACATTAAGAGTTGGGTGCTTAACCGACAGAGTGACCCAGGCACCCCTCTGTTGGGCTTATTTCATTTAGCACAATGCCTTCCAGTTTCATCCATGTTTTTACAAATGACAGGACTTACTTTCTGTTTTAAGGCTGAATAATATTCTAATATAGATAATACATTATGTTATATTACATATAATTATAATACATATAGTGGAATGCACATATCACATTTTTTTAATCATTCATGCATTGACAGACACTTAGGTTGTTTCCATACCTTGATTATTGTGAATTATGCTGCTATGAACACGGGAGTGCAGATAGCTCTTCGAAATAATGATTTCATTTCCTTTGGATCTATATCTGGAAGTTGGATTGCTGGATATGGAAGTTCTATGTTTAATTTCTTAAGGAATCTTCATATTGTTTTCCTTACTGGGTGTGCCACTTTATATTCCCACCAACAGGGTACAAGGGTTCCCCTTTCTCCATATCCTCATCAGCACTTATTATCTCTTGTCTGTTTTTATAATAGACATCCTCACAAGAATGAAATGATAATGCATTGTGGTTTTGATTTGCAGTTCCCTGATGATTAGTGATGTTGAGAACCCTTTGAAGTTCCTCTTTGATATCTCTATGCCTTCATTGGAAAAATGCCTATTTAGTCCTTTGCTCATTTTTTAAATTGGTTGTTTTGTTTTGTTTTTCACTATTGAGTTATAGAAGATCCTCATAAATTTTGAGTATTAAGCCTTTATTGGATATGTGATTTGAAGATTATTTTCTCCTATTCAGTAGCTTGCCTTTTCATTTTGTTAATAGTTTCCTTTGCTGTACAGAAGCTTTCCAGTGTGATGTCACCCCTCTCATTTATTTTTGTTTTTGTTGCCTTTACATTTGGAGTCAAAGATCACTGCCAAAACTGATGTCAAAGAGCTTACCATCTATGTTTTCTTCCATCTATGCTTTCTTTCTAAATCCATTTAGAGCTGATTTTTGTGTGTGGTGAAAGATAGGGGTCCAGTTTCATTATTTTACATGTGGATATCAGTTTTCCCAACACCATTTATTGAAAATATTATCCTTTACCCATTGTATACTCCTGAATCCTTTATCAAAAAATTAACTCACCATAAATTCATGGGTTTACTTCTGAGCTGTTATTTTCTATTGATCCATGTGTCTGCTTTTATGCCAATATGGGACAATTTTTATTACTATAGCTTTGTAATAGACTTTGTAATCAGGAAGTATAATGCCTCCACTTTTATTCTTTCTCAAGATTTCTTTGGCTAGTTGGGACCTTTTGTAGTTTCATGCAAATTTTAGGATTATTCCAGTTCTCTGAAAAAGGCCACAACCTTTTGATAGAGATTGCATTGACTCTATAGATTGCTTTGGGTGGTACTGAGATTTTAACAATATTAATTTCTTTAATCCATAAACAAGAAATATCTTTCTATTTATTTGTGTCTTCCACAATTTCTTTCATCAGTGTCTTTATGATTTTCAATGTACAGGTCTTTCACCTTTTTGGTTACATTTATTCCTAAGTATTTTATTGTTGGTGCTATTGTAAATGCATTTTTTTCTTTCCACTAGTTCACTTGTAGTGTATACAAATGCAACTGATTTTTTTAAAAAATTTTTAATATTTTATTTTTTTATATTTGAGAGAAAGAGAGAGAGAGAGAGAGAGAGCACAGGCACGGGAGGGGCAGAGGGACAGATTCAGAATCTGAAGCAGGCTCCAGGAACTGAGCTGTCAGCCTAAGCCAGATGCAAGGGCCGAACCCACGAGCAGTGAGATCATGGGCCAAAGTCAGACATTTAATCGACTGAGCCACCCAGGCACCCCAAAATGCAACTGATAATTTTGTGTTCTGATTTCATATCCTGCAACTTTATTGAAATTATGTTAGTACTAGCAGTTTTTTGGTAGAGTCTTCAGACTTTTATATATATATAAATATGTTTATATATATATATAAATTTATTTATATATATTTATAAATATATGTATATTTATAAATTTATTTATATATTTATATATATATATATAATATCATGTCATCTGCAAATAGAAACAATTTATTTCTTCCTTTACAATTTTGATTTTTTTTTTTGCCTGATTTCTCCAACTAGGACTTCTTGTACTATGTTGACTAAAAGTGATGAGAGAAGATATGCTTTTCTTGTTCTGATTTTAGAGGAAAAGCTTTCAGTTTTTTACCGTTGAGTATGACATTTCCTGTGGGCTTGTCATGTATGGACTTTATTAAGTTGAGGTATGTTTTCTTAACATACCTCATGTTAAGAGCTTTTCTCATGAAAGGGTACTGAGTTTTGGCAAGTGCTTTTTCTGCATCTATTGAGATGATCATCTGATTTTTATCCTTTACTTTGTTAATGTGGTGTATCATATTGATCTGTAGATGTTGAGCTACCCTTGCATCCCTGGACATCTATGTTCATTAGAGATATTTGCTTATAATTTTCTTTTCTTATTGTATCTTCACCTGGTTTTGGTATTAGGGTAATGCATGCCTCACAAGATGACTTTGGAATTGTTTTCTATTTTTTGTAAGGATTTGAAAGGATTGAAACTAATTATTCTTTAAATGTTTGGTAGAATTCATCAGTGAAGCCATCTGGTCCTAGACTTTTCCTGGGAGTACTAGACTTTTATTGGGAGTCCTAGGTTTTTATTGGGAGGTTTTAGACTGCTGAGTCATCTCCTTACAAGTAATAGGTCTGTTTAGATTTTCTATTTCTTTATGATTCAGTCTGAGTCAGTTGTATATTTCTAGCAATTTATGCATTCTTTCTAAGTTGCCAACTTGTTGGTGATTGATTATTCATAGCACTCTCATAATTTTGTATTTCTGTGATATCTGTTGTAATGTCTCCTATTTTATTTCTAATTGTATTTATTTGAATTCTCTTTCCTTGTTACTTAGTAAGTCTAACTAACAGTTTCTCTAGTTTATCTTTTCAAAAAACAACCTTAGTTTCATTGATCATTCCTATTGTCTTTTTAGTCTCTATTTCTTTTTTTTTAAATGACACCTCAACTTAAACAAGATCTTTAATTTGTTTTAATTTTTTAATGTTCATTTATTTTCGAGAGGGAGAGAAAGAGTGCAAGCAAGGGAGGGGCAGAGAGAGAGGGAGACAGAATCTGAAGCAGGCTCCAGGCTCTGAGTTGTCAGCACAGAGCCTAGTGTGAGGCTAGAACTCACAGACCTTGAGATCATGACCTGAGCTGAAGTCAGACGCTTAACTGAGACACAAGGGAGTCCCTCTTTAGTCTCTATTTCATTTATTTCTGGTCTTATCTTTGTTATGTTCTTCCTTCTGCTAACTTTGGGCTTGGTTTGTTCTTTGTTTTCTAGTTCCGTGAGGCATAAAGTTAAATTGTTTGAGAGCCTCCTTTCTTCTTGAGGCATGCTTTTATTGCTACAAACTGTCCTCTTAGAACTTCTTTTGCTGCATCCCATAAGTATTAATATGTTTTGTTTCCATTGTCATTTGTCTCAAGATATTTTATTTCTCTTTTTATTTCTTTTTTTGACCCATTGGTTGTTTACAAGCAGGTTGTTTAATTCCATGTATTTGATTTTTCCATTTTGCTTATAATTGACTTCTAGCTTCATATCATTGTGGTAAAAAAATATGCTTGATATGATTTCAATATTATCACATTTATAAAGATTTGCTCTATAGCCTAACATAAAATATATTCTAGAAAATGTTGCATGTGCACTTGAGAAGAATTTGTATTCTGCTGCTGTTGAATGGAATGTTCTTTATATGTCTGATAGGTCCATCTAATCTAATGTGTCATTTAAGTCCAATGTTTCCTTATTGATTTTCTGTCTGGATGATCTATTCATTGTTGAGAGTGGGGTATTGAAGTCCTCTGCTATCATCACATTGCTGTTTATACAGCAAGACAGATCTGTTAATCGCTGCTTTGTGTATTTAGATTCACCAAAGGACCATTCTTAGTTTAGAGGAAAAATTCTTCAAAGCTCATGTCAAAAGACAAATCACATTTTGTCCTATGATGCCAACCAGGCATGTCTGACTGGCAGGAACATCAATCTTAATTACTAGCTACGTTAAACATAGTTTTCAAACATCAAATCCCAAATGTAATGACTAACTAAACAAAGAGTCAGAATTGAGATGGGTAGACACACAGAGACATACACAGATATAAGTGGCTTAGATAAAAGATAAACATAATATTAGAGCTGTTAAAGTTTGCACCAATAAATAAAATGAACTAAATCAGGACTTCTTCTTAAACCCACACTGCCTCCAACCCCTCCCCAGAAAATTGGATGCACTTGAACTCTCACTTCAAATGTCCAGCCATGTATCACATGGAGGTTCCATCATGATCTTGGAAACTGAGATAAAAGGGTCATTCTATTCATTTGAACATTCAAGGCAAATAATAACTCCTACATATTCACCTTTAGATGTGGGTCACATTGATCATCATATTTTCATTCTATCCTCCATATCTCTCACCCTCTATTTCATATTTCCTATCCCTTTACCCTCTGCACTTCATGCTGAATAATTTCCTCAGATTTCTCTCACTGGAATCCTCTTCAGTTGTATAATGTTCTATATAAATAATCACCTCATGAATTTTAGTTTCAGTGATATCTGGTAGATATTTGATTTTGTTCTTTGTCAAATCTTCAAGCCATTATGTCATTGTCTTATTCTCTATGACTTATTCCTCTCCTTTGGCTCTTTAAATCCTTTTAAGAGTACAGTGATTACTCTATGACCTGTTGGCAATTTCTCTATTATCTCAAGTTCCAAGAAAGATATTTCCTTAAATGTGTGTTGACTGTCTCCCTCAAAGTGTAATATTTCTTTGTGTGCTTTCCTGTTTTTTTTTCTCATGAGCTCATTTTTAGTGGGATTTTTTTTTTACAAGTCTTGGTTGTTACATAATTGTTTTGCCTTTGCTTCTTCAAAGCCCCAGTGTGTTCACTAGTTCAGGATGTTTTTAAATTAATTTCTTGTCTTAAGGAGTTCTGCAAAATAGTCATAAAATAGCTTCATATTCCAGGCCTATTTTTGGTTCTGACCTAGGACTTCAGTTTCTCACTGGATTATTTCCTTTTTTCACCCAAGCTTTTGGCAGAGTCAAGTTCTTTATTACATCTTTAGGCAGATAAGTAAGCTTTTCCATTTCTTCTTTAACTCCATTCTTGTAGAGGTCCAGTTTTTGCATGGTTGTTAGTTCCCATTCCCATTCCTTGGACTTGAGTCCAAGGTCACATCTTATTCCAACAATGGGCATTCAACTCTGCTCATTAGTATCAAAGTCATATACAGAGACTTAATCTGACATCTCTGCCCTCCAGTCTTAGAGCCGCCAAAGCAAAACACTAATTTAGAATTGTTAATGTAGTAATAACAGGAGAAAGATTTATGCTACCTCATAATAAAGTTTTCATAGTGGATATAACCTTAGTGGAAAGGGCCATATGTTCTTTCCACAAAGAATGCAATACGCTCATGGAGTTTAAAATCAGAATATGAGTTTAAATCCTAACTCTCCTACTAACCCTAACACTGCAATCAAATCACATACCCTCACTGCACTTTAGTTTTTCACTAATATAATGTGTGGAGCAGAAATAATTATGACACATGTAAAGACCTCTGAAAGGTGAAGTATAATGATAATGGTATAAAAAGATCTTTTATTTTACTTGTGAGCCTGAGATCAGGAAGTGAAAGTACCAATATTCCAAGATGACAGGCCAGGATGCTTATAAGAAGCATACAGATGGAAGAATAGTTCAGAGGCAAGAGAGTCTAAAAGGTCAGTTTACACATGAAACTCTTGCTTTAATAGGAATAGGACTTTCTACAGGAATATGGGACAGATGGGGAAAGCGGGATATCATAGTGGCTCAATCCAGAGCTGTGAGTGGCACAAAAGGCTGATGGGAATCCCACAAAGTAAAAAACAGGCCAGGTCAACTAAGGAAACAAAAATAGTCCACTTGCATAAAAATCAGATCAAGGATCTGAAGGTTTAAGAGACATAAGAAAAATAATAGAAAATTTTCTTTGATCAAGTGAAACATGTAAAGCAATGAAAAAATCATAACTTAGAAAAAATATATCAACAATTAAGAAGAAGAGGCTTTGGAATTGTCATTCTACTGAACTTCAAACATTTCCCATTATACCTATTTGTATTTTAATCTTAACACTCTTTATCATTATTGTATATATTGGCTTAGCTTTTATCTCCGCTACTACATTATGTACTCTTCAAAAGAAGGAGTAATTTCTCCACTTCTAGCCTTTGGCACAGTGGCCTAGTATAGAGTCCACTTTCCATAACTGAATGTTGAATGCACAAAAGAGAAAACTGATATGATGGGAGGGGGGGAAAAGCCAGGGAAAGGAGGCATAGCATGTGCAATGTTAAAGAAAATCAAGATTTATGCAAACCAAAGAGCATCTTTCCAAAGATCTTTTGGTACCTTGGAAATGGCAGGTTATATTAAAGAATCATAAGCTCCCCCTTTGAGTGCACCGAAAGAACAGAGGAGGCTTCTGGAAAGTGAAAGAAAGCAGAGGAGTGAGTACTCTTCTCAAAGTGGGTGGAAGAGGGAAAACTGCCACTGACGCCACTCTGACAGATTCCTGAGAAAAGTAAAGAGAAGTGCTGTAAATGAGGCCTTGAAGGGAGACTCACAGAACAATTGAAATAGCTTTGAGAAGAGTAACTCATGCCAAATCAAATTATTATTGGAATGGAATGGCAGATCGTGGAGATCGAAGAAACAATGAATGTAATTTCATTAAACATTAGTGAAGCCTTTGATTCAAATGCCATGGCTGCTATCAGTTGAACACTTTGCTTAATGATGTTCCAAACTACAAGGAGGACATATATATCTTATCACTATTAGTAAAGTAATTATAAAATTAAATATTAAAATTGTGATACTGTGATTTGTAGAAATGTGTATTTGGTGTTGCTCCAGTGGTCACTAGCTCACAATTCCTAAAACCCATGGAATTTCCTGTGATAAAGGCCATAAAATTGTCCTTGTCTATGTTAATGAGGTGACTTTTGGAAAATCCTGTGTCACCTAGGGATGGGTTTGGGGGGCAGGGAGAGACAGCCAAGTGATTAGAGGATTGGAACTTTCAGTTCCACAACCCACCTGCCTCTAAGGAGGGGAGAGGGGCTGGAGGTAAAATCAATCACCAATGGCCACTGATGTGATCAATCATGCCTATGTAATGAAACCTCCATAAAAACGCAAAAGGATGGGGTTCATAGGGCTTCTAGGCTGGTGAGCATGTAGAGATTAGGATAATAATAAACTGGTGATTTAGTAAGTAAAATGTTCAAGTTCTGTGAGCCCCTCCAGCAAATTTACCAAACCCAAGGAGAGGGTCATTGAAAACTATGATCTACAGTCAGTTATTCAGAAGTACAGATCATAACCTGGACTTGTAATTGGAGTCTGAAGTGGAGGGGGAGGGGGAAGGGCAATCTTACAGGGCTAAGAATTTAACCTGTGGAATCTGATGCTATTTCCAGGTAGATAGTCAGAATTGAATTGAATGTTAGGATGCCCAGCTGGTGTCAGAGAACTGTTTTTGGTGTGAGAACCCCACACATGTACACATTGGAAATTGGGTCTCAGAACATGTAAAGAAACATTTTCATATATTATATATGTTATATAGTATATATTTTATATATTTCATAAAATCTCTTTTTCAAATATCACATATATGTTTTTCCCCAAAAGTCTATTTTCTTGTGAGAAATTAGCGCAAAGGTAGAAACTGACAGATCTTTTCTGGGGGAGAGACCACTAACAGATCCCTCGCATCCATTTTTGTCTTGTTTTTTATCTCATAAGAAACCTGGAGTTAGAGCTGGGCACATGGCTTCCTAGTAAGAGATCATCAACCTCCCTTACAGCTAGGTATGAGCAGATGGCTAAGTGGATACTAATGAATCATGAGCAGAACTAATATATGCCACTTTCAGGTCATTTTTTAAAAGAGAAGGCTACTTGCCCTGAGCAGTCTTTGTCTCTTACTAACCAAGAAATGGCAACATGCGCAGCAGTTGCATTGGACTGGTAGAAGGAAGGTACGTGTTAAGAATAACAGAGACAAATCTTAAGCTTGGGTCTTTGGATGACCTGATGGGTCACAATCACCTTGCCAGCTTTGGGCCAGTCACCTCTGGATTGCTTAGTATGAATCAAGCTTCTATCTTATTAAGCCACAAAACGTCTGGGTCATCTACTTACATATTAGCTTACTGCACCTGAAGTAATTAAATCATCAAATTAAACAAATGTGCTATATAGTCAGTCATTCATTCAAGCCTCACGCCTATCTGTGATTTCAGGTTTGTTACCATTGATATACCTGAATACATCATGAAAGGTGAATTCTAGTTTAGAATGGTTTTCAAACTTTAGTATATCTGATAATAAGTCTGTGGTGAAGCCCAAGAATTTGTGTATTTACAAAGCCACTTGGATGATTTTGTTGCAAGTGGTCAATAAGAGACATTTTGAAGAACTGTGAAATAATGGTGACAGTACTGAATCATGTCTCATGAGAACCAGTCCTGGAGTTGTCAACACTTTATACCTAAAACAAGTATTCTGAACCAGTAGATGAAAGATGGAGTGAAAATGAGGAAGATAAAGGTAATAATGAGCCCTTTTAATAAGATGATCAAAACTAGGTTGGTTTTTTCTTATTTAAAAAAATACAAGGGCTCCTGGAGGGCTCAGCTGGTTAAGCGTATGTTAATTTTTTCTCAAGTCATGATCTCACAGTTCAAGAGTTCGAGTCTCGCCTTGGGCTCCATGCTGGCAGTGACAAGCCTGTTGGGATTCTCTCTCTCCCTCTCTCTCTGCCCCTCCCCTGCTTCTCTTCCCTCTCTCTCCCTCCCTCTCTCTCTCTCTCAAAATAAATAAATACACATTTAAAAATTTTTTTAAAAACACATAGCCAAGAGTTCCAAGCTATTAGAGCAGAGGTTCTCAGCATCTAAATTCCCATCAGAATTACCTGTGGTGGAGTTTTTAAAAGTACAGATGTTCTTCTCACTCTGATATGCTAAATAAGACTATTCGGAAGTTGAGTCCAGTTTTTTAAAAAACATCAAAAGTGGGGCTCCTGGGTGGCTCAGTCGGTTAAGCGGCCGACTTCGCTCAGGTCATGATCTCACAGTCCGTGAGTTCAAGCCCCGCATCGGGCTCTGTGCTGACAGCTCAGAGCCTGGAGCCTGTTTCAGATTCTGTGTCTCCCTCTCTCTCTGACCCTCCACCGTTCATGCTCTGTCTCTCTCTGTCTCAAAAATAAATAAATGTTAAAAAAAATAAAATAAATAATAAAAATAATAAAAAAAAAACATCAAAAGTGGGGATGTCTGGGTGACTGAGTTGTTAAGCATACAACTCTTGATTTTGGCTCAGGTCATGATCTCAAGGTTTGTGAGCTGGAGCCCTGTATCAGGCTCCATGCTCACAGTGCAATGCCTACTTGGGATTCTCTCTCTCTCTCTCTCTCTCTCGCTCTCGCTCTCGCTCTCTCCCTTTCTCTCTGCCTTTCCCCCACTCATGCTCTCTCATTCTTTCCAAATAAATAAGGAAACATTACAAAAAAACATCAAAAGTGATTATAATTCACATTCATGAATAAAAGACATGATGTTATCCGGTTAATGTACACAATCTGGAGAAATTTTAAAGGTTTTGTTGTTTGGAAATGAGATATTAAGGATCTTGAATGCTAGTACAGAAAATCTGGACATTGTCCTATAAACAACAGGAAGTCAACATTGTTTGTGTCTTGTACTTATACGGACAAAGAAATGTTTTTAGAAAGATTGATTCAACAGTGGGGTACAGGATGGATTTGAAAGAAAAGATATCTGAAGAAAGGAAATCAGAGAAATGATACTGCAGTCACCTCAGTGATACAATAACCAAAAGAGTTTCCAAGATTCTCGTTAATTCTATGACCTATGGCAGCTCTAAGAGATACACTAATCCCTTTTGGAAAACACTTAGAATGTCTGAGATCA